>NW_027281537.1:0-220000 GCF_046629955.1 Centroberyx affinis | reverse complement strand
AAACTGAAAATGTTTAGTTTAGTTTAGTTTACTTAATGAAAATAGTTTATAAAACTGAATGTTTAATTTAGTTTAGTTTAGCTTAGTTTAGTTTAGACATTAATGACCTGTCCCCTAATGAACATTAATCCAAATGTGGCAGAGCCTCTGTAGCCAGACTGGTTCATTTCCATCTGCAGTCGCTGCATGAAGCAGCTGCATTAGCCTGTGTCGGGCCACAATTACAGGGCATTGATTTGTGTAACTTCCCAAAACTGCGGACAGGCGATCATTAGCTTGTCATAGCAGGATTAGGTCATAATTACCAAATCATGATTACCTTGTCATAGCAGCACGCTTCAATTTTAGATTATAATGCTGTTGACAAATCGTGTCTTATGGCAACAAGGTTCAAAAAAATCACGGCGATTCGTGAGAGAATTAAATTACTAAAGATTAATAATGAATGAGTCTTGGGCGAGTCCTGTTTAGCCCTGCAGTGGAAATCGGGCTATTAACTTGTCATTGCTGGACAGGGGGACATAGCCGGTGGCAGTGTACATAATGACAAATGTAAATGTCCCTTCGTGGTGGAATACACCTCATATTAAAGTCTAGCGCTGCCTCTGTATTGAACTGGCTGGTGGCAGGCCCAGGGATTCAGGCTGCAGATGTGATGGAGCTCAATCATTTCGGTCCTATGGGCGAGGAACAAAATTATCACCTTGTCTGGAAAGGACCCAAAGGGGCTACAGGAGGAAATGCAAACCGAGATGCAACCCAAAATGACTAATGTGCATTCCCCAGTGATATAAACAAGGTTTATGCACCCAATATTTCCCGGTGACCTGCAGAAACTGTGACTATCTGGAAAGTAAACTTTTGCCCATGTTAACTTCGCTAACATGGATTTATGCAGGGTGTCACTGCTGAGGCTGATGGGCGCGATGGTGGCTCATTGCTCAGTAGTTGCATTATCACCACAGTTAAATCAAGGCCAAACAATCTGATTTTCAAGCATGACTGTTTTCATGAGCCTTGATCACTGAAACATTTTGAAAGCAACTTTAGATCCCATTCATTCATGCCACATTCCAGTGTAGACTATGCCTCAAACAGAATATCTCATTTTTGCTCTTGTTAAACATAGTAAATGTGACCCAAAGCCTTCATTTTGAAAATACATTTAAAAGTGAAGTTACTGCAGAGCTATATGTGTAATGAAAAAAAAAAGGAATGCATGATTTTCTACTGTGATATTATTTCACGACAACCCATTGCTGTCATGGAATATTTGCACCTGTTCCATTATCACCATGTCCAGTGTCACACTGATTCCAGCCGGTGAAATAAAGCTTAATTTAATTTTGTACAACTTACTTGGGAAGACATATCGACATCTGCATCCGCACTAGCATCTAATATTCTCCCTGTGATAATGATTTCAGCAAAAACTGCATGTGAAAACCCAAATGCACATGTGCTTTTTGGACACATGTCGGGTTTCATACGTGAACATGTGACATTTCCCGTTGACATTTTCACCTGTGTATGGCCTCTTTGCCTGTGAAATGAAGTGTTCACATGCAAAACAAATATTGCCATATCTAATGGCATATGTAATGGTGAAAATGTGAAAAAATAATACTGAAATTTTTACATCTGAAGCAAAAAGTGTCACGTGACGTCAGCCCACAGCATGAGGAAAATTGTTCACATGTGAAAACCAACATGTGTCCTTGTTCACATGTGACTGAAAGACATAGGCTCCAAATGGCAGCGAGAGGTCACTGTTTGATACCTTTGAACTACAATACCCAGAATTCCTGCAAGGTGATGTCAGTAAACTGCACACAGCATGGTCATATTTACCATGGCAGCCGGTCTGTGATGCTTTATACCGAAGATACCAAAGAGACGAGAGAGGAAAAGATCTAAGTCCAGCTTTCTCTGCTGCTGTTTAGGAGACAGTTTGGATTTCACTCTTCCGTTTTGATTCATCACTTATCATAGAATTGAATTTGATGAAATAAGGAGAATCTATGCCATCTCAAGAAGCAGAGAGATGTGACTCTCCTCTCTGTTGCAGCCCCACTTTGTGATTTAGCCCGACAAGGCGGCTGCATTTTTACATCAAAATCTGTGTCTAGCACCGCTTTAACCACAAGTATAGAAGCCCATTCCACTCAATAAAATACAAAAATGACTCAATTCTGACTTTATATCTCACAACTCTGACTTTTTTCTCTCAAAGGTCTGACTTTATTTTCATGATTCTGAGTTTATATCTTGGAATTCTGACTTTATGTCTCAGAATCTAACATTCTACTCTGTCTCAGAATCTCACAATTCTGAGACATAAAGTCAGAATTCCAAGATATAAACTCAGAATCATGAAAATAAAGTCAGACCTTTGAGGGAAATAAAGTCAGACTTCTGAGAAATAAAGTCACAATTGCAAGAAAAAAAACTCACAATTGAGTCGTTTTTTTTATTTTATCGAGTGGCGGGAATGGGCTTCCATACATAAGCCAACGTCACTTTTAATGGTTCAGACGTCCATATTTAGGCAAAACGACAAACTGCCATGACAGCTTTTAGTAAGTGATTTATTAAAGCAATAAGGCGCAGCCTCCAGCAGAGATTTCACCCAGAAGAAACTTCTCTATCCTCTCCAAGGGTGGAAACTGATTTATTACTGTTTTAGTTATTTGGCTTTAGCTGGGACTGGAAGAAGAAAAGACCATTTAACTGACACACACACACTATAGGCTGCAATAGCATACTGACTGAGAATATGACTGGAATAAATAGAATACATAGACTTGGTGTGCAAAAATGGATGCATTATATAGACGCTCATTTCCGGCAGAAAACAGGTATACTGCAATATGATTTGCATTTGAAATACATACTCATGCATTAATTCAGGGAACACACACACACACACACACACACACACACACACACACGTGTCAAAGTGACTGCGGTGCAAGAGGGACGATGTAGCTGTAACAATGTGTCAGAACTTGAAATGGACAAAGTATTTCCTCACGTCAGGGTTGGCTAACATGGGAAATGAAAGTCATTACACACACACACATGCACACACACACACACACACACCACCCTGAGGCTTATAGAGGAAAGGTTGAGTGGCAGGTAGTGAGGTGAAGCATCAGTCACTGTTAAGACTGAGCGCCGGTTTGGGAGATCCTCTGGGCTGTGTGTGTGTGTGTGTGTGTGTGTGTGTGTGTGTGTGTGTGTGTGTGTGTGTGTGTCATTACAGTGAGTGGCGAACCGGGGGCATGGTACACAATAAATGCAAAATACGCCCGAGGCAAGCGTGTGTGTCAGTCTGTATAACTGTACGCGAACGCAGGAGGGATACACTCTATGTTAGGCTTTTTTTTTTTTTTTAAATCCCCACCGGCTATTATTAGCAGCAAGTGATGGTCTGCGGGGCTGTTTGTGTGTGTGTGTGTGTGCGTGTGTGTGTGTGTATGAGTGAGAGATTGTTACCAGCGTACAGCGGTTTGGGCCTCGGGGGCCTCCCCAGGGCGAAGTTCAACATCATCGTGTTTTCTCTCCGCTCTTACAAAACACCTCTGCAGTCCACGCTGCATTCGATCTCCCCACACACACACACACACACATACATACACACCTTGCTTTTTCCCCCTCATGGGCTTCCGTAAGGGTCATTGTGAACTCTGAAGAACTGGTCCCCATTGACTTCAGTTGTTTTGGAGAAGGCTGCTATGGAGTTGTGCTGGCATGAGGGTGAGGAGATGATGACAGCATTTTCATTTTTGGGTGAACTATTCCTTTAATGTAAGGATGACTATTCCTTAGCATGAGGAAACAGTAGTTAGAGTTGTATTTAACCTCTTGAAATCAGCCTTTCTGGTGATAATAGTCACAGACGGGAAACGCTAATATGAATTAAATTCTCTTAGGTGAGCATAAAGTCCAAAGACATGCAGGTCAGGTTAATAGAAGCCTCTACATTCCCCATAGGGATTAGTGTGTTTGTGTGTAGTATGGTATATGGTCTAGTAAGTGATGTATGTATATGATGTATATGAAGGATGTACATGATGTCTGTCTGTATGTATTAGGGATGGGACGATATATCGAAATTCAATATATCGCGATACAAAAATGTGCCTCGCGAGGCAGAAAAAATAAATTGCGATATTAGCTCCATTTTATTCTGCTAGGAAGATTTGTGTCTCAGAAATAAACAGAATTCTGCTTTGTTGTTGTTGTTGTTGTTATTGAGCTTTTATTTATGACATCGCGTCGTGGTTGTATTGAACCGTGAACCGCATATCGCGTATCCTGAGATAAGCATATCATCCCATCCCTAATATGTAGAATTTATATGATGTAGTATGTATGATATGTAAAGGATAGTATGTAAAGCCCTAAAGACCTATAGAAATAAACAAGACTAGATTAGGGCTGGGCGATATGGACAAAATCAAATATCACAACATTTTTGACCAAATACCTCGATATCGATACTGCGACAATATTGTAGGAAAAAATGACTAAGTGAGTAAACACAAATAATACAACAGCTAGAACAGTCTGGTAAGTTCAGAAAATGACATAACTTTACTGTAATGCAGCCTTTAAAACCAGGGAAAGACACTTATGCCATATCACAATATTACGATATCCAAAATCTAAGACGATACCTAGTCTCATATCACGATATCGATATAATATCGATATATTGCCCAGCCCTAGACTAGACCATATCGTTTCTTTCAAACTGTCCCTCCATTTTCAGTGCAAACCCGCATTTAGATCTTAAGCAAATGAATATAGTTCTAATTATATTCACCCTTGTCCACTGGCAGCTGGCTGGCCTTCTCTTAGGCAAAATCCTCTGGCCTTTGTAGCGTTAATAGGAGTGGGAGCATCTTTATTATACACTGTGACAGTCGGACCTGGCTAAACACTTATTTCAATGTGGAGACTAATGGACGCTTCATTTGTCTCATCCGAACTGACGAGACGGTGGCGGTGGCGGTGGCGGCGGCGGCCATTGCGATCCAAATGGCAATCTAACGGTAATGGTAAGAAGCATCTGCTGGGCTTAACATCGATTCGTCGCTTCACACCATTAGCGGCCACTATGGCGACTCGGACCGTGATGTAGAAATAAATACATTTGCATCGATCACTCCGTCTAATATGAAGAATAAACTGCCTGTCTTGTTAATGCGTTTGTCAGTCACTTCACTTGCTTTAAAAACACACACACACACACACACACATTGAATATGAGGCCTTTGGTCCAAGCAACAACCCATAGAAAACTAAGCAATAATTGAAAGTGCTCTATGTGAGCTTGCGCTAATAATGTGTCATATAATAATATATTGACTGATATATGAAACGAAGTTCATAAGTCAGTCTATATATTAACTGCTATACACTTTACAATGAAGCAGGCTTTGTATTGGTTCATCTCTGGAAGTGCTCTGCCATTTGTGTGTGTGTGTGTGTGTGTGTGTGTGTGTGTGTTTGTCGTGTGACAAACAAAATCTGAGATCTGAGAATCTGTGTGTTTGTACTCCCGCTGTGTGTGTGTGTATGTATACACAGCATGGGCGTGAGTGTGTGTGTGTGTGTTACCACCACAGCAGGTTAATGCAGTGTTACAACACAGCTGGTTAGGTTTACCTCCAGCCACTTCATTATGTGGAATGGTGGTGAGCTGAGTGATGCTGGCTAATTCCACTTTAACCTTTACAACGACTACTGTGTTCTCTAGCCGGAGAGGTACTGAAGCTTTGAATACACTCACACACACACACACACACACACACACACACACACAACCAAGCACTTCACTCTGTTTCTCAGTAAATACATTGAAATTCCACACACATATATACAAATGTACGTTTGTATGCACACACACACACACACACACACACACACACACACACACAAGCACCGTCTAAAGATGTTAACCTTTAGAAGGCCAATGGTAGCCCGCAAGCTATTGGAGCTTTAAATACCGCTACTTGAGTAGCACACACACACACACATGCACACACACACACATAAACACAGCGAGAAAGTGTTCCACATTAGGAATTACATCCTTCCCTCTCTTAGCAAGTATATTAGATACAAGCACACACACACACACACACACACACCCCAGACACACTACAGTGTAATGGAAGTGGCCTTTCTGCAAGGAACAGCTAATTAACTGTAAAATGGACTGATGTGGACAGAAAGGTGACTGACTACCGGACTACTTGGCAACTCACCTACAGTAGTGTATGCTTAGGCCCCAGGCTGTGTGTGTGAGTGTGTGTGTGTGTGTGTGTGTGTGTGAGTATAATGGTCGACAGAGTACGGAAATGTAATGGAAATTGGAAGCCTCCCCAGTCAACTTTATATGAACATTTTGTCTGTCAACTTTATGTAACTGCAATAGATGGAAGACTGCACACACTACATCTATTGTGACTTTAAAAAAAAGGAGTGGGAAAGAAAGAAACAAAGCAGGCTTATTAGTCATGTTTGTTGGCCCTGATGGCTTTGTCACCATTCGTGAATTATTTACCAAGTGGTGAAAGTCTCAAAAAAAGTCACCGCGATTCAATCTATTTCATATAACAGGTGTCGGTTTTTTCATTATTTCCATGGTGGAACTGAACTGGTCCGCTGGACTGTAGATAGATGAGGAGTTGTGCTGTAGCCTGGAGCTTGGAGAGAGGTAGTAGGCTTGTGACCAGGTGCCTTAAAGGTCCCATATTCTCCACTCTCCAGAGTTTTATTTTGTGTCTTGAGGTCCATTCAAAGCTGTGAGTGTGGTGTCATGTACCAAAAAACACTCTCAATCCATTTCTCCACGTTCATTTTCCAGCATCTCTCTGAGCCTTACCAAGAACAGGCCGTTTCTGTCGCTGTGTCTTTAAGGCTCATTAATATTAACGACCCCCTCTGTTCCGATCGGCTAACCGTTTCGAGAGTGAAACGTGAGACGCCGCGGCCTGGCAGCTACAGGTAGGGAAAACTCTCCGGTAAATAAACAATGACAACCGCTCAACCGCTTTGAAAAAAAACACTTTGTTAGTCTATTATTTCTTACAGAAATGATAATGAGCGAACCTTTGTGATGCCACAAAGTTACGGAAGTCCAAACGGCTCGTTTAGAGGCTCGCTTTTCTAATATGGATTGTGTGGATTTAGTTGGCGACCAAGGGTTCAATTATAATTTAGATGAAGCATTAACTTAATAAAAGTCTTCTTTGTATTCTCCATTCCTATACCTGGTACAAGCTTGAGGCCCCAAGTTGAGAGCCGCTGATCCAGAGGGTCAAATGCAATCTGACTGCCTTTATTATACTGCATATAATTTATGGCGCAGCTATTACTAAAGATCAATAGCACTTAAACTGCGCCATTGATATTGAAACCTGCGCTGATTTACAAGCAGATGGGTCTTTGGTCATATGCACACACACACACGTACACACACACTCGTACACACACACATACACATACTACTTGTATACTTGATATAATGCAGGGTCTTCCCAATGTTGTCCTTGTTCACCCTTGATTTCTTGTGATGGCTCTTTGAGGTGTGCGCACACACACGCACACACACACACACACACACACACACACACACACACTCGATTGACTGCAAAAAAAAAAAAATACTGAATCTAGCTTTTCATTAGATTGGATTGCTGTGTGTGTCTCTCTCCCTCTGCCTCTAGTTAACTTTCAAAGTTTCAAAGGCCAGCTGGCCAGCAGTGTTGTATGACACAGTGTACACACACGCACACACACACACACACACACAGAAGTCTCCTGCAGAGTGCTCTATTTGTAGTGAAGGTCGTGTCTGTGTGTGTGTGTGTGTGTGTGTGTGTGTGTGTGTGTGTTTGAACAGTGCCAACTGTGCCAGTTACCAGTGCACTCGGGCTCAGGGAGCGCTGCCACTGCCAAGGATATGACACCAGCTCTGCAGAAAACCCCCAGCAGATGGATGGATGGATAGATGGACGGACTGGTGGAACCGGACGAAGATCCTTTATGACTCAATGGGTAGAGGAAGGCATTGAGGTTTGATCCCCACGCTTGAATAACCACTTATGAACAGAATGGACGGCCCATACGTGGCCACAAAAATATCAATACTCCTCCAGTTGCGCGGGTCAAGTTCATCGGCTAACAGCTAAGGTCAATATGAAACCAGAAAGTCAATTTCCATCTTTGAGAATCAGGGACCAGCCGGGGGCCGAGTCAGAGTCAATTCGGGGCCCTGCGTCGGCCCCCGGCACCGAGGCTCCCTCCTCGGAAATTTGATCACACGACGCGCCGCTGCCTGAAATGTGAAAAAACCCCGGGGATTCCTCATCGATCAGCTGATTTATCCAATCACTGGTTACCAGCAGCAGCCGCGGCGCGTGGAAGGTGGACATTTCCACCCAGACCCATTCCCCTCCACGCGGTATTCCCAGATGAAAACGCATCGAGGAATATAATATTCCCACAGGGATTTGTAGCATGTTGTGCTTAATAGTTATTTTCTAGTGACCTTATTGGACTTAATGGGATTTTATATCTCCTATGGTATTACTGTAACATTCCTATAATATCCCTATGGGGACTTATGATATGTCTGTGCTTCTCAGTGAGTTTACATTGGCCCTATAGTACTTAAATGTGTTTTTATGTTCTATGGTACCACTGTAATATTCCTATAGGGACTTGTACTTTTGCTGTCATATTTCTATAGTCCTTCTAAAATGTATTGCAGGATCCAGGTTTTGGACGGGCTTGAAGACAGAGGACACACACACACACACACACACACACAAATGTATTTTTACTTAATGTGATAAATTAGTAGTAGTTATAAATCACCAAACTATCAGCTTAGTTGGTGCTGAACGCTCCCATGGTATGAATATTTTTAGATATGGCTTGCAAATAGATTTCTGTCTTTTTTTTTTTTGCTTTATGTTGCTCTCCATTATAATAATAAAACCTGCAAAATGACACCCAATTGACGGCTATTTGCACACGCGCACACGCATTGATTTACCTGCACACCAAATGGCCCCAATGGATTATAACTGCAATGGGAGCGCTGTGCGTATGCCAAGCCTATAAACTGGACACACACACACACACACACACACACACACACACATACAGGAGGGAAAACTCTTGCCCTGATCATACCTTTATACCCCTATGCCTGAATAGAGAGAGGGAGAGAGAGAGAAAGAGAGAAAGAGAGAGAGAATGGTGGAGCAGCTGAACAAGCAGCGACCCAGATCCTCCACAGGCACTGAGACACGCACACACACACACACACACACACATGCACTGACACATACACACAGGTAAAACGTTGATTTTTTTTCTATCTCGATGCTTTGGCAAACATTCTTTAGTTTCATGCCAATGAAGCACAATTATGAATTGAATTGCCATATTAACATAAACTGAAATGAACCAAGAGGGAGAGAGAGAGAGAGAGAGCGAGAGAGAGAGAGAGGGAGAGATGATATCGTGGCAAACGAGTCGTCTTCTTCTCCATCACTAAATCTTTCCCCTCGTTTAATTTTACACAGACCCCCCCCGCCCCCCTCTACAGAGAAGCCGCCCCGTCAGGCAAATCCGTCCCGTCTATGGAGCGTCCCGCTACCGGCGCCCAGAATAGCTCCCTGCAACAACTCTCCATGCAAGCAAAGCATATTGAAATTCACCCCACGCACCCAATACTGACACACACACACACACACATACACACACTCTCTCTCTCTCTCTGCCTCTCTCTATTCCCCAACCAACAGAGAAGGAGTGTGCGCGAGAGAGAGAGAGAGATGCTCTTGGATGATGTGTTGCAACAACTTAGAGCTGGGGAGCCCTACAGTGGCAACCCCCTCCATCCATCCATCCATCCATCCATCCATCCATCCATCTACCCGTCCATCCATTCATCCACCCGTCCATTCATTGCGCCCAGTCACCCAACCAGCCACCCAGTCATCCAGTCATTCACTGCACCCTAAAATCACCCATTCATCCATTCACTAAGCAGTCATCCAACCATTCACCCAGCTACCAGCCACCCAGTCAGACAGTCATACACCCAGAATCCTACCAGCCATCCAGTCTCACAACCAGGCATGCAGTCACCCAGCCATCCAACCAGTCACCCAGCCATCCAACCAGTCACCCAGCCACCCAGCTACTAGTCATCCAACCAGTCACCCAGCTGCCAGTCACCCAGCCACCCAGCTGCTAGTCATCCAAACAGTCACCCAGTCAAACAGTCGTCCATCCAGCCAAACAGTCAAACAGTCATTCATTCAGCCGCCCAGTCATCCAACCAGCCACCCAATCATCTAATCAGCCACCCAGTCAACTAACCAGCCATCCAGCTATGCAGTCATCCAACCGGCCAACCCAGTCAAACAGTCACACAATCCACAATCCATCCAGTCATCCCTCCCCCACGGCGGGGGGATCGCACCTCTCTCTCTCTCTCTCTCTTTCCCCGGGAACCGGCGCGCGTCGCCCGGCTGCGAGCGTCTTACCTTGAGCGCCTCTATATCCAAAGACGTCGAGCGGTCCATGATTAAGAGAGAAGTGCTTGCAAATCAATCGCGAAAATACAAGTCCCGCAGGCGAGGAAGAGAGAGATTTAAAAAAAAAAAAAAAAAAAAAAAAAAAGTTGGGATGAAATTTAGAGTCCCAAACTCTGCGGCAACATCCCCCGGGATTATTAACGTGATTTTTTAATTTTTTTTTATGAATATTCCACCAAGTCGGAGGCGACGGATTTTCTCAGTTTCATTCCCCCCCCCGGGTGGGTCGGTCGGAAAATTAGGACTCCATGCCGTGGAAGTCTACCCCCCCCTCCTCCTCCTCCTCCGGTCCCCGGTTGTCCGTGCGGGAGACTGGAGGAATAGGAAAAAAGGAATACGAGAAATAGCCGTGCGTAATGTTTCAAGCTGCGGCTTTTGCGCACTTGGCGATCCGGTGCGTCTTTGATTTTTTTTTTTTTACATTAGAATAGAGAATATTCCCCGGCTCTCCTGGAATGAAGCTGGGAATTATAGCTTCTCCTGTCCGTCCGTCGGTCGGTCGGTCACCGGATGAATGCCGTTATATCCCGTTGAATCCCGGTGCAAATAGGAGTGTGATGTTATATTCGTTCAGCCGGTCGGCGACTGGAGAGGAAGGAGTCCGGAATCAGACAGATGATATTCTTGCCTTGCCTTGCCTGGGCGACTTCCATGCGGCAAACCGCCAGAGATATCAGCCCTCTCCGAAAGAAGAGAGAGAGAGAGAGAGAGAGAGGGAGAGAGGGAGAGAGAGAGAGAGAGAGAGAGAGAGAGAGCGGGTGGGAGAAATGATGAAGAGGGAGAGAGAGGAGAGGAGGAGAGCTGCGAGTGTGGAGAGGAGAGGAGAGAAGGGAGGTTTATGCTGTATATTATTCCAATGACTGACGCACCGGTGTGTGTGTGTGTGTGTGTGTGTATGTGTGTGTGTGCGTGCGTGTGTGTGTGTGTGTGTGTGAGAGAGAGAGAGAGAGAGAGAGAGAGAAAGAGAGAGAGGGGCGTCGATCTAATCAAGTAGATGAATCGAAAATGCTGCTTTGCCACTGAAGACAAGAAAGATTTAAATGCAGAGGCTGTTGGAGAAAGTCTGTGGCTCCCCCCTGTGCGTGCGAGTGTGTGTGTGTGTGTGTGTGTGTGTGTGTGTGTGTGTGTGTGTGTGTGTGTGTGTGTGTGTGTTACATAGCTACACACACACAAATACTGGTACAAGCATTCCATACAGAAATACCATACTGATACATACAAAACATACAGTATGGTCACTATAAAGTAAATATTGAGACACAGAAGTCCCTATAGGAATATTATAGGAATACTATAGTGAGAGAGATGAGTAGATCATCCTCGTGCCATAGAAGACAAAAGCAGTATGGGTTGATTAAAATGTATTTTCTTTCCTTTCATTCTTTCTTTCTTTCTCTCTCTCTCTCTCTCTGACGGTGCAAATGCTTCCCATCCCTCTCCTGCATAATAAGGTGTCGCCGCCTGCCGACCACCGGGGCTTTTCATTATCTGTCACACACCTTTTCAGTGGAGGAGAGGAGAGGAGAGGAGGGGAGAGGGAGGAGGGGAGGGGGGGGGGAGCAGACGAGAGGAGAGGAGGAAAGGAGGGGAGGGGAGGGGAGGAGGGGAGGGGGGAGCAGACGAGAGGAGAAGAGGAGAGGAGAGAGGAGAGGAGGGGGGAGCAGACGAGAGGAGAGGAGGAAAGGAGAAGAGAGGAGGGGAGGGGAGGAGGGGAGGGGGGAGCAGACGAGAGGAGGAGAGGAGAGAGGAGAGGAGGGGAGGGGAGGAGGGGAGGGGGGAGCAGACGAAAGGAGAGGAGGAAAGGAGAGGAGGGGAGGGGAGGAGGGGAGGGGGGAGCAGAAGAAGAGAGGAGAGGAGAGGAGTGTAGAGGAGAGGAAGGGAGGGGAGAGGGGATGAGGGGAATATAGGAGGGGAGAGGAGAGGAAGAGAGGAAAGGAGAGGAGAGGAAAGGAGAGGAAATGATTAGAGGAGAGGAGGAGGAAGAGATGAGAGGAGGAGGAGAGGAAAGGAGAGGAGGGGAGAGATGAGAGGAAAGGAGAGGTGGAGAGGGGGAGAGGAAATGGGGAGAGGGAAAGGAAATGAGAAGAGGAAATGAGGAGAAGAGAGGTGGAGAGGAAAGGAGAGGAGAGGAGGGGAAATGAGAGGAGAGAGGAGGGAGAGAGAAGAGAGGAGATGAGGAGAGGAGAGGAGTGTAAAGGAGAGGAAGGGAGGGGAGAGGAGATGAGGGGAATAGAGGAGGGGAGAGGAGAGGAAGAGATGAAAGGAGAGGAAAGGAGAGGAAATGATTAGAGGAGAGGAGGAGGAAGAGATGAGAGAAGGAGGAGAGGAAAGGAGAGGAGGGAGAGGAGAGGAGAGGAGGGGAGGGGAAATGAGAGGAAGAGAGGAGAGGAATAGAGGAGGGGAGAGGAGAGGAAGAGAGGAGATGAGAGGAGAGGAGTGTAGAGGGGAGGAAGGGAGGGGAGAGGGGATGAAGGGAATAGAGGAGGGGAGAGGAGAGGAAGAGAGGAAAGGAGAGGAGAGGAAAGGAGAGGAAATGATTAGAGGAGAGGAGGAGGAAGAGATGAGAGAAGGAGGAGAGGAAAGGAGAGGAGGGGAAGAGATGAGAGGAAAGGAGAGGTGGAGAGGTGGAGAGGGGGAGAGGAAATGGGGAGAGGGAAAGGAAATGAGGAGAAGAGAGGTGGAGAGGAAAGGAGAGGAGGGGGGGAGGGGAAATGAGAGGAAGAGAGGAGGGGAGAGGAAGAGAGGAGATGAGAGGAGAGGAGTGTAGAGGAGAGGAAGGGAGGGGAGAGGAGTTGAGGGGAATAGAGGAGGGGGAGAGGAGAGGAAGAGAGGAAAGGAGAGGAGAGGAAAGGATAGGAAATGATTAGAGGAGAGGAGGAGGAAGAGATGAGAGAAGGGGGAGAGGAAAGGAGAGGAGGGGAGAGGAGGGGAGGGGAAAATGAGAGAAAGAGAGGAGAGGGAATTGATGAGGGGAGAGGAGAGGAAGAGAGGAGATGAGAGGAGAGGAGTGTAGAGGGGAGAGGGGATGAGGGGGAATAGAGGAGGGGGAGGAGAGGAAGAGAGGAAAGGAGAGGAGGAGAGGAAAGGAGAGGAGGGGAAGAGATGAGAGGAAAGGAGAGGGGGAGAGGAAATGGGAGAGGGAAAGGAAATGATAAGAGGAAATGAGGAGGAGAGGTGGAGAGGAAAGGAGAGGAAGAGAGGACATGAGAGGGAGAGAGGAGAGGGAGAGAGGAGAAAGGAGAGGAGAAGACGAAATAACTAGAGGAAAAGGAAATGGGGAGAGGAGGAGGAGGAGAGGAGATGAAGGGAATAGAGGAGGGGAGAGGAGAGGAAGAGAGGAAGGGAGAGGAGGAGAGGAGAGGGAAGGAGAGGAAATGATTAGAGGAGAGGAGAGGAGAGGAAGAGATGAGAGGAGGAGAGGAAAGGGGAGGAGGGGAAGTGATGAGAGGAAAGGAGAGGTGGAGAGGGGGAGAGGAATGAGGGGAGGGAAAGGAAATGAGAAGAGGAAACGAGGAGAAGAGAAAGGAGCGGAAGAGAGGAGAGGGGCAGAGGAGAAAGGGGAGGAGAAGACGGAACAAGTAGAGGGAAAGGAAATGGGGAGAGGAGAAAGGAGAGGAGAGGAAGAAATAAGGAGAGGAAAATAAAATGAGGATAGGAGAGGAAGAGAGGAGGAGGAAGAGAGGAGAGGAGGAGTTTCTATCACTCCGTCAGTGTCATCCTGTGACAGTGATGAGCGCTGAGCGGCTGCTCCTCTCCTGCCTGCATTACACTGTAAAAAAATATCCACCTTCACAAGTCATTTATTTATTCTAACATTGATGCATCCTGTTTCGAGTCACATTTTCTTGATGTTATTCTGCTGTGTTTCAAGATATTGACCCTCCTTTCTAAACAAGTGAAACTGCATTGAAAACAAGTGAAATTAACTCACTGCATGGTATATTTTTCACATGTTTAAAGGAAAATATCATGTTCAGACTAAATATGAGGCTAAATTACTTATTAAGGTGGACATTTTTTGCAGTGTACTACCATGCATACGTTAGATGGCCTATATGCATAAAAAAAAACATGCATATATGTAAAAAAAAAAAAAAAAAGAAAAATGTAATTTAGTCTCATATTGAGTCTTAAAATGATATTTCTTTAAAAACATTCTGCCCAATGGAATGAGCCAATTTCACTTATTTCCAGCTTCACTTGTCATTACCTCGAAACCAGACAAAATAAGGCAGATCCCTCCACTCGTATTAAGAGGAGAAGAAGAAAACAAACACATTTTAAAACAAACAAATTGATTTGCATTGGAAACAAGTGGCACTTCCAGATTTTATCACTTGTTTTAAATTATCCCGAATTTAAAACAGATTACGCGGCTAAATGTTTTAACACAGACATTTTTTGCAGTGTACACATCTGCATGCAACCTCTGCCATCTCCAGTAGTTGTATTTTCCACTGAGCCCTTTTTACTGCTGTCTGCCTAACCTACGGTATTTGATAGGGTGGGCACTTGACAGGGCAGGTGAACCATGTACGGTGTTGAATGGTGATTGCGGGGAAGAGTGTGTGTGTGTGTGTGTGTGTGTGTGTGTGTGTGTGTACGTGTGTGTGTGTGCGGGGAGGTGCTTAGCGGGGTACTTCAGGCATAAAGGATATGCTGAGCAATGTTCTCAGCTCCAGACATCCTCAGCTAGCCAAGCGAAACACTCCTCGCTGTGCTCGAGCGAGGAGGGATTTGATCCATCTTTCCTCCCAATCATATTCTGAATAATGATGTTTTTTTTTTTTACTTATGGAATTTTACAATACGCTCACTTGGCAAGGTGTGTTTTTATTGTATTTTTTTTTAGTGCCAGAGATGATATTCTATGTCATTTTCTGTTGTGGATTATGGATCATTGTGCTTACATTTTAGCGGTGATAGACAATTAAAGTTTTTAGCCATAAGTGTCTTATCCAAACGACATGCCTTGTTGTGTGGTTTATGTCTGTTCTTTGATGTCTTGAATATTATCTTGCATGCGCTCACATGCAAGGCAAACTCCTGTAAATGCTGAAACAAATGAAATATGAAATCCTCAGTCCTAAAATACAAATTTTCTGAAAATAAGTGAAAAAATCTGCCAGTGGCGTTAGATAACTCCACTTGTTTCCGATGCAGGTCAACTCGTTTCAAGAATTTTCTGGAATCGAGTGTCATTTTCTTGACACTTCATACTTTCTAGTAGTGCGGTGATCTGCCTTATTCTGACTCACTCCAAGATATTGACACTCGTTTCTAGAAAATTCCTGAAACAAGTGAAACTGCATCATAAAACAAGTGAAATTCTCTTACCTCAGTGGCAGATTTTTCTACTTGTTTTAAGAAAATTTGGATTTTAGGACTCAAAAATAAACTAAATGACATTTTTTTTTACAGTGCACAAAGAGAGAGAGAGAGAGAGAGAAGCCACACACCAGCAAAGTCACACACCACACCAGGGCAGGAGGGAGACCTATATACTGTCATCACTGGAGAGGGAGAGAGAGAGAGAGGGGAAGAGAGAGAGAGAGAGAGAGAGAGAGGTACACACAAAAGTGCAGAGTAACTTTTACTTATAACCCCAGGCCAAAACCTGCTCAAACATTTAATATGTTTCGCAAGCGGCATGGCCAAACACACACACACACACACACACACACACACACACACACACACACACACACACACACACACACACACACACACACATTCAATTGCTAAATTGCTACAATGTGTGATATGCCCTTACAGGCTTTTGGATAAATAATGTTCTCAATTTGGTGATTGTTTTACATTACATTGACTATTATGTACTAATGTATAGTATGTGTTTAAAATAATGAACAGTCACTATATTGATGATTGCATACTATTGTATAGTACATTCAAACTAAATTACTGATCATATCGAAATAGTTTGAATATATCATTTGTTGGGTTTTTTTTTAAAATAAATTACATTTTGTATACTGCTTTGGCAACATTGTTTCTGATAAACACTTATGGCTGTCAAATTAGTGAAATGAGAGAGAGAGAGAGAGAAAGAGAGAGAGAGAGAGATTCTATTCGTGTGTGTGGGCGAGAGGCAGAGAGACAAAGCCAAAGTACAAGAGAGCAAGTATGGAAGGAGAGAAACACTGTTTACTGTGGCATTTTCAAGGTATGGAGAGAGGGAGAGAGAGAAGGAAAGAGAGAGAGAAAGAGAGAGAGAGAGAGAGAGAGATGGGTGACGTCATTCCCAGCTGGTACAGCGTTGGGTGCCCATATCCGAGGTCACCCGCTCCCTTATAAAAAAAAACACAACGAGTCCCCGGAAAAATGATTAATTGCCCCAACAGCGCGGAGTTTATAGAAAAGAGAGAGAGGGGAGAGGGGGGGGGGGGGAGTCCCTGAGTTACTGTGTAGCGAGCAATAGAGAACGAAAGAGCGAGAGAGAGAGAGCGAGTGCAACATCAAAAGAGAAAGGGAGAGATCTTGAGACAGAGGGGGGAAAGGAAGCGATGCAGCGAGAGAGAGAGAGAGAGGGACAGAGGGAAAAGAGAGAGAGAGATGATGGAAAGAGGGAAAGGGAGAGCAAAGCAGTGAGAGAGAGAGAGAGAGAGAGAGAGAGAGAGGAGAGAGAGAAAATGAGCGAGGCGTTCATTAATATGATGTTCGTTATCTCTGACCGACTCCCTCAACAAATGTTCCTCTGTGTTCTCTAGTGTGCTATTCAATAGGCCTATAGCTGTGTGTGTGTGTGTGTGTGTGTGTGTGTGTGTCTATTTGTATACAAGGCCTAAATTGCCTGCTGTCCTTGAAGTTTATAGCACATAACAATGGCGTCAAGTGAAAAGGACTTGAGAAGGACTTGAAGTATGATTTCATTTCACCTGGTTGTATACTGTATAACAACCAGGCTGGAAGCACAGAGACAACTGATATAAATTGTCAGTGTGGATCCAGTCAATAAAATTCTAGAATGGTCTGATAATGTACATTTGGCACATTTAGGTTGCTGTGACACAGTAAACTTCAACATGAGGACTGGGAGATGGAAAAAACTCAACACTTATATAGGATATAACCACAGAACTTGGCTAGAATGGCTAGAACGGTCCTTCTACTGTTCGCTTTGGTAACTTGGCTAGTACAGAATAAAATGGCAACTATGGAATTTTAAAGGTTAGTTGCTAGGGTGACAATGCAAGTCCGGGCATTAAAGCTGTAAAGTGTGCCACGCTTGCTTGAGAACTGTGATGTATCTGTTAGCAAGCTCAACTGAAAGCTGCTGTTAAAGACTGTGCTTCTCTCGTTAGCTCTTCTAGTCAAAATCAGCATATTAGCAAATCTAGCTAGTAGCATCGTCAAGCAGGTACCTTTAGCTTAATATAGACCCTTAAATGCTATAAACTAATGTAGCTTAGCCCAGTGATTCTCAACCTTTTTCACATCAAGGACCCCTAATTCAGTCCACATTAGAGCCACAGACCCCCATTTGATGAGATTTTGTCTCTCGAACCCAAATCTGAGAATATTTGTATTGTTAGATATGATTTTGTCCAGAATCCCATGACTGTCTGTATTGTAGGTAGAGAGATAACAGTGAAACTATGATCAAAATAGTCATTCTTCTACATTCTCTAATTGTGTTAACATCTTGTCAATTAAATTAAATGAATTAAATAAAGTTTAACAATTCATCAATTTGCTGGGGACCCCCTGGAACCTCCTCAAGGACCCCTGGTGGTCCCTGGACCCCACGTTGAGAACCACTGGCCTACCTTTAGTGGAGAAGTGAATGCTAACATTTGCATTCGCTAATTTCAAACAACTAACGGACAATAGGCAGAAACAGATTAACTGTAGGCCTAACCGCTTATACTCACTATGCAGATGTCAAAACGTTTGACCGACTTAAAAACACAGCAGCAACTCGTAAAAGAGCTCCACCTAGTGGTGGCAACTAGTTGCACTGCTTTGTTTTTTTCTGCTCCACGATACGTATTGTCACATTTTTGTATCGCGATATATTGAATTTCGATATAGACTACCATCCCATCCCTATAAATGACATGAAAAAACTTGCAAGCATCTCCCTACTGTTATCTCTCCACCTAAAGTAGAGACAGACAGCAAAACTTTCCTCATATGGGGTCAGCGGTCTAAAGCTTATTAACTTAGGCAAGTTTTAGAGTGAAAAGTTTGGGAACTACTCACGTGAGGCCGTTCCAAGGGAATCGTTTTACACATTCTGCTACCAAGTCTGGGAATGTTTCCATGATTGCTGCTATAGAGCGAATGAATTGTGGTTTAACAAGACTGCAACACGTACAGATTGTTTCACGGTGCATTGACTTTAATAATCCAACATGCGTTTCATTTCAGCAGAGAGTGAGAAAGAGAGAGAGAGAGAGAGAGAGAGAGAGAGAGTTGGTGTGGGTAGATAGACTTCCTTCTTTCATAGACATATTAGACATATATTCAAATCATAAAATAATAAAATAAAACAAAATAAGTATTTTCATCCAAGGTTTATACCTTCATCTGTGTGATACCTGTTCTTCAGTGTGTACTATTTTCAGTATTGTACAGTGTCTGGTAATGTATATTGTACAGTACAATTGTATATTACAGTATTTATTATTGTTATTGTTATTATTTGATCATCTCAATTTCCAAATATCACAATGCTGCACTGATTGAAGTTTCTGTTGTATTCTAGCCTATTCTATTGTATTAAATTACACTGCATTGCATTCTATTCTATTGAGGAACACATAATTATCATAATATAGCTGTTTATTTAAATCATCAATCTCACGAATCTATTTTTGTGCACAACTTATATGGAAAGTCATTACAAAGTGCCGAAAGCTCCTTCAAGATATAAATGGAAAGATTGAGATTCTGTCTTCTCCTACTGAAGCTGACATGACTTTCCTGTATTCTGATGATGAATACATCTCTGTCTTTTCTTCTGTCTCATATTCTGTCGTTATGTATGAGAAACAAATGTATGACTATTAAAATCCACTTAATCCACTAAAATGCTAATGCACTAACTAGGCTACAGCTAACAACAGCTGCCCACATGTTGTGACATTAGCCTAGTTTCCCACTGTTTTAAGGAGCGTTTCATGTCTTTGTACTCGTTACACTGTTAGAAAAGAAGATACAGAGTTGTACCTTTTGTCACTAGGGCTGGTAATTGTAGGAATTTCTGCATGAAAATGACAAAAACTCACTGAAATGTTACCCGCTGCTAATGCTAGCTTGTTAGCTATTGTTCCTAAGCTAATACTATTGTTGTCTGTTGTTAACATCACAACAATGCGACATAATTCCGATCGGCTAAGCGAGCTGTTTGAAGTTCAGCAGTAGGCTATCAGCCATCTCTTTAGCTTATAATTGCTAATACAATTCACTTTGTGAACTGGGCCACTTCAAACGAGCAGTACGAGCCGTTCCATTAGCCTGTTGTTGAAACTATCAGCAAATTTAAAAAATGATTGAGTAAAGTTGGGAACTAGGGATAAGGAGACTTTAGCTGCTGCCTATCTGATGGTCCTGTAGATTATATAGTATAGTCACCATTTTTAAGGTAGTACATCATTCTTTTAGCATCTGAATTGGGCTGTATTGTATTATGGTACAAAGGATTGCAATATTAAACCCTGTGTATCGGTAAATGCCAGCTTGTTAGTATTTTGTGACCCTAAATGAAGTCACTTTATTTTAGTCCAGCAGCTGTCTGACAACAGACAAATGCTGTCAGTGATAACACTTCTAGTTGAGTTTCACTGAAACTCCAAATAAGCGATGACAGACTGACGCTGCATTCACGCCACATGGGAATAACTGTCAGAACGACTTAAAAGCAATCATTTGGAAGTGTTCATGCATTCAAGCTTGTTTGAAGCGGTAAAATTGGTGTTTACTGTACACTTTGGTGGCTCCTGGTCTTTCACACTTATCACACGTGCACTTAGTGAGTCATTCCTCCAAATGGGTGCCTTTTGGGACAGTGTTTTTTTTCATGTATTCATTTACACCTTTTTTAATATTCTGTCAGAAAGAGAGACACCTTTGACTTGCAGAAAAAAAAAAATATTGGGCCACATCCTGTGGATTATGCGCAAATATTTGACAGACAAACCATAACATCTGTCAACCCTGTTACTGAAAGGGATTTCAATGCATGTTTCAATGTAATGATTTCAAGGCAACTTTTGATATTTTCTTACAAATGAATTGTCACTTATGATACCATAATTTAACCATAATATTTAATATAATCCTTTTTACTTCAATAAAGTCATTACGTTTGGGAGAGTCTCCTCTTCCCCTACACATTCAAACTAATATTTTTTATCCCATCTGAGGAGCTTGTGACATTATTATCAAAATATATCTATGTAACTATCTAACATCTAACATAATCACCCTTGAACTGCTATATTACTCTTTTTTTTTTTTTTTTATAGTGTAGTAGTATAGTATTTGAATAAAGGCAGGGACCCAGGTAACACAGAAAAGTGTGCAAAAATATTTTTTAATAACAATGAACTTCAAAAGGCATGACTGAGGTGAACAGTAGGCCTAGTATTTAACACATTTTAAAGAAGAATGCTCATTTTACCACATGATGAATGCAACATGAGCCGGAGGTGAAGGAAAGAGGGTGTCTAAGCAGAAACTCTCTGGGTTAACATTACTGGCAATAGTGAGAGCCATAGAGGCTACTTGATAACCCTCAAAGACTACAATACCCAGAAGCGCCCTCGCCCTCGCTTCCTCTCCCCTGATTGGTCCACTCAGAATCCAATCACGGTCCGGATACGTGTCTGGCACTGTCAGAGCATCCTTCCGTCATGGCGTCTGTTTGGGCTAAATCCCTCGCTAAACTGCCGGTTCTGTGTGTTTTCTTTCTCCTGCTGCTATGCTTGCCACCCGGGGGAGGACAGAAGAAGAAGGAGGTAACGGTTTCTCTCCTTGAATGTATTTTTCAGCGGATATTGTTGTGTATTTTGTACGGAAAGGGCTTTACAGGTTGAATACGCCGGTGTGCGGTAGGTGCGTCGAGCTGGCCAGGGTTAGTCAGTATAATACCGGAAGTTCATCGAATTTGCATTCAAAGTAAAAGCGTAACAAATTGTCTCGTCAGGAAAAACTTGACACCAGGTACCGAAGCACCCAGTCTCTAATCTTTAGGGAGCTATTTTGTCACTGCTGTGGGTCAAATGCACTTTTTGTAACAAATGCATGCTTCCAGGTTGTCTGGTGTAGGCTTTGTGATTGAGTTTTTCTGTGTAATTATGGCAGCTCTCTACTTATGGCATTTTAGGCTTACATCCTCGTGTATATATGCTGTGAAAAGAGGAAGAACAACTATTTTTTTTCCTACAGATTTCGCCTTGGATATATTCTTTATTTTCACTTACGGCACTTTGATTTTACTTTGAAATTACTACTGTACAACATAGTTGCACGTTCGCTAATGAGGGTTTTATTGTGAAAATTGTGACAGGAAGTGGTGTTTTGGAACTCTGGGTGACTTGACTCTGGTGTTGTGGCTGTTGCTCGGGGAGGAATCGCATAGTAGCGAAAACGAAAGCTTGCTTGCTAGCTGCATTCAACTCGCTACAGTGCTTTGGAGTTGTCTTATATTACTGAAAATAGCTTTCGTTTCGTTTAGTTTCGGTGGACTGAATATATCGTGTGTGAATGAATGTGTATCTGTTTTTTGCCGAAAAGGAAGGAGGAAGGAGGTGCTGTGGGCCGTGTTGATGCTACCTGTCATTTGTCTCCGTGGTGCTGTAGGGCCTGTTGTTGCTGTCTGCTCTCTTAGTGTTTCTTTTCACTTACATTGCATTGTGGCTATTTTACAGCTGCATAATAAAATGTGCTTATGTATTTTGATCCTCAATGATGATGAGTAACATATATTTAATAAGGACATACACTGAATATACAAAATATTAGGGAGAAAATCCTCATCTCAGTTGTCTCAAAGCTTAAAAATCCTTCTGTAACTCTATCTACAGCTCCTTTGCAGGGGCGGATCCAGAGAAATATTCATGGGGTGGCAAGAGGGTGGCATGGAGATTTTAAGGGGTGGCAGAAATATATATATGCTGATTTAATCGCAAACAATCATCAATATTTGCTTGGAAAAGCCCCCAAATGAAGATATTTTAACTCAAAAACATTACATTATTGTGGCACATGAATAAAGCATTGAATAGAAATATCTAAAGGTGGCATTGGAAATAAATAAATTGTTTTATTTCCAAATCTTCAGACATTTTTCCAAATACATGTCTTTTTTCATTGAACATAAGCCCATCACTTAGCCTATTTTTAAATAATTTAACATAACGCCTATCACTTAGCCTAAAATGTGGCCATAACAGACCATTAAATTATATGTGCTAATTTACGTTTTTTAATGTGTTATTTTTTAAATTAATCTAAATTAATGTATTAAATTAAATTAAATGACAGCCCTATAGATATAGAAATGGATATAGATATAGATATAGATATATATACACAAAATCATTTAGTTTGTCTTAATGGTTTTTGGGGTTTTTATATGTTCCAAAACTAAAACCAATAAAAGGACAAGGACAAAGCCAATAAAAATGAGAGACTAAAAGTTAGGGCCACCTTTAATCCCTCTCTGCAGCCTAAATACCAGGCCGAAGCATGGCTAAAACTCATTGAATTTTCTGTGTATGAAATGCACTATATAAAAAAGCTGACTTGCCTTACTACAAAAGTTTTTTTGACCATATCACTCTGCCCAAAGAAAGGACACAAGGATGTATATTACACATGGTGTAATATTCTGTCCAGAAAAAAATGTAATTTTATATTTCTAGATTTCAGCATTGAGGTGCTTATATTCATGATTTTGCATAGGCATACTAACCTAAAAAACCTATTATTGGGAATCGCGAGAACGTTTCGGAGCGACAGAGACACAGAGCGTCCCCGTAACCATAGCAACTCACTCTCACTCCTGCCTGAGAGGAGAGGGAGAGACGCAGAAGAGCCGCTGACTGAGATTACTCTGAGCAGCATGCATGGGAATAAATTACAGTATATTACATTTGTGTATATTTCTCGCTATTCAGATGGTCTGAATAACTCTCTGCCGCACGGTGCTGCTCTGTCTCGTCTGTCCTGCTGTCAGTGTCCTTTTTTCGCGTTGCGACGTTATCAGTTATGATAACTGGTAATACTGGTAATACTACAGCTATTTGCTCATCAACCTCATTCCTTCGCCGTACGGTCTGCCGACTGGACTGTCGTTATTTTCTTCTTCTTCTTCCTGCCGTTACTGTTGTGTCACAGACGGTCACAGATGAAGTCGCTCTGAATGCACGTTAACAGCTCCTGTTGGGGAGGGGTAGGAGTCTACGGGGAGCGCCATCTCTTGCTGCATTCACTTGCACTCGGTTTCGCTCTTGTAAATTTCCGACCAGCAACAACGTTTCATATATATATTTTTGAATTAGATTGTCCAAAACTGGGGTGGCAGCTGGGGTGGCAAGGCATTTTTTAGGGGTGGCAGCTGCTACCCCATGCCACCCCGGTAGATCCGCCGCTGCTCCTTTGTGATTGGTAGAGATTTAATAAGGGAAATCAATAAGGGATGATGGCTTTTACCTGAATTCACCTCATTAGTGCACTTCAGTAAGTGTCAATAATATTTTGTACACAGTATCCAACATTTTCGAGCCAATTAATTTTCCATATGTAATGTGCCGTAGGTTAAATGTGCATTTTGCTCCCCAAAGATGATGATGATGATGATGACTATAACACACATGCATATTTGGTGAACACTTAACATGAATCCAAAGCACAGTGCAGATGGAATCATTGGTTATCATTACAATTATGAATTAATTATTAATTTTCAGTTTCAGTAATTCAAACCCACCTTGTCTTTTACTAGGCTTTCCATGTTGGTGCACAGTAAAGGGGGTTTAACTCGTTGCTCACACTTGGAGTTTGAACCAAGTCACTGTGTCGTTTGGCCTTAATGTCGCACCACCTCATCGCCGGCGCCTTTGTCCTCAAGTGTTTTTTTTGCATATGAATAGCTTATTGAATGAGCGTGCAAATTGGCGAACGAATACATGAGCGAACGCGTTGACAAAGATACGACAGATGGACAAATATTTGAAGGAAAGAATGAAGCGCTGAATGAGTCAACACATGGATGAACAAAGCGCTGATTGAGTGGAAGAATGCACTGATGAATAAGCGGACAGATTAACTGCTGAATGAACAAACAATTGGATGAGTGGGAATGAATGAATGAGATTGACAGTTTGGCAGTGCCGACTTGAATTGACAACTTGCATTGTGTGTGTGTGTGTGTAGTAAACGTCTCATAGCCAAATCATTGGGTCCAAGCTAAAGTATCACTAATACATTATACATGAGCCTGCTTTTCTCACTTGACATGTGACATTTCTGTATGTCAGTTTATTTTCCAAATTAGGTAATAACATGGTTAACCACATCTCTCTATAGAGACACCAGGAACACATAAAACATATTTTGATCAATTTATCCTAAAAAAAAAGTCATTCTGAAGATGGAGAATTAATATGCAAGTGTGTCGGTGTCCCCAGGTGATGATGTCATTGTGTTCTCACGAAATAAAGAGTCATAACCAAAAGCGAACGGCGGGCCTGTTCTTTTGCCTCGTGCGTTAACTTTTTTTTTTTTTTTTTCTTTAAACGATTTCCAATCCATATTGCGCCGCGGATGAGTCAGCAGCGACGAGATGAACTTAATCCGCCTGTCCCATTACTTACACTTTACACTGTAATATTCAGACATTTTCTCGGTGCGAAACCTTTTTTCCATATTTTCACGTCGAAGAAGATCCCGCTTCCTCAATCGATGGAATTGATCGCCGCGCCGCTTTAAGGGTTTCTATCCATCAAAAAAAAAAAAAAAAAAAAACTACTCTGTGAATGACTGAAACCAAAGGATATTATCTGGAAAAGTTGGGGTTGTGGAGCTATTCAAGCTTAGTTATTCAGTGTGTTTCTCTGACATTGAAGCCCCTAAAACGTTGTTCCTATAAGCAGCTTTAGCCCCAGCTCTGCTTTTCTAGCTGGAGTTAAATATTCCGCCTGAAACCATTAAACTTTTGTCCGTGTGTGTCTGCAAGATTTCAAGTTTCTCGCCGGTTTCAGCCGCGTGACGCTCTGCGGACAGATTGCTCTGGGTAGTATTGCTGTACCAGCCAGCAGACAGGAGCTAGACACACTTACACACACACACACACACACACACACGCAGTATATGAGCCACAGGAGAGATATTGAGGGGTTATAATGTGAGAAATGTACTTTCCCAGTCGCCTGCCCCGGGGCTACGGCGGAGGGGAGGAGGAGGAGGAGGAGGCGGAGGAAGATCTTATTTAGCTGGAAATGGACAAAATGGTGAAGCAGCATTTTGTATTCCTCTCCCTAACTCATTCTCTCTCTCTCTCTCTCTCTCCTTCCTCTGCCTCTCCCCCGCTCGCTCGCCGCTGCCCCCGGTCACCTCACGCTCCGGCGGCTCAGGAAATATACTCTCTATCTCTCTAAACGCCCCCTCCGAGGGTCAGTGGGAGACCCCAGAGCAGCGACGGTGGCAGTATTTTCTAGTTCTCGTGTTTTTCCTTTTTTTCTCAGTCTTTGAAAGTTTAATATACTTGTGGGTAAAGCCCGGGCGTTCCCCCCCCTCGCCCGCCCCTTCCTCCTTTCATTGTTTCCCTTACCTCGGAGCTAATCGGGGACGGATGGATGATGGGTGGAAGAGAGAGAGGGAGGACGGACGGAGAGTGAGGGAATGTAGTGTGAGGTAAGGAGGGGCGAGATGGCAAGATAGGGATAGACGAAGAGAGAAATGAATCAAAGGAGGAAAAATAAGAAGCGGGGGGTCTCTCTCTCGCTCTTTAATTCTCTTTCGGGCCCCCTGACTTTCTCTCCTTTCACCCCCCCCACCCCTCCTAAATCCCGCTACACGCCCCCTCGGGGAGTGGAAGAAATAGTCACGGCGAGGAAAATAATATTTATATCTCTTCAACGCTCCCTCGTTCATCACCCCGGCTCTCGGCTTGGATATTATACCCAGCTTGTGTTGTGTTTCTGTCCTAAGGCTGACTACAGCACAAAGAAAGAACCAATGTAAGCACTTCCCTTACCTGGGGATATGGACTGGGGGGTGGGGGAGGGGGGGGTGGGGGTGAAGGGAGAGAAAGTCAGGGGCCCCGAAAGAGAATTAAAGAGCGAGAGAGAGAGAGAGAGTTATAAGAGAGACCGGAAAATAGCGGGCTCGCCAACCTCACCCAGGGACCGGTCTAATGAGTGGATCAGAATAATCAGAGGCCTGCCTGCTTCTGCACGCCGTGGCACCATAAACTAGCGGGTAGGCCCTTCAGGGCATAGCCCGCACTACTTGCTGAGTTTAGACCGGGGCTTATGAGGCTAAACACTGTGTAAGCACTATTGACTCTTGGTTTTCTGCCTGGCTTATACATCGGAGAATAAACCGTAGCTCACTGTGTTTCTCTGCCCGTGGATTGTGTGAGTTACAGTACAACAGAAACCTTGTAACTCTGAGAGGTAGGGGGGGGTGTAACCTGACAGATTTTCCCCATTAATGCAAATTTGTTTGACATGTTACAGTGAGTTATAAGGCTATGTGGAAGATGCATCTCTTGAAACTGGGCAAAAAAAAAAAAAAAGCAATCATCACAAGGCAAAATGCTGAATTCTTAACCAAAGCAAGCATTTATTAGATCTGCAAGGAGGTATATTGTCACAAATTGTCTCAAGGTCTCCCTGCAGGTGCTGTAGGAAGACGACAGCCCAGACACATTCACAGGAATTCACAGGAAAAAAACAAAACACATAGATTTATACAGCGCTACAGTGAACGGAAAATGACATGGTTCCTATCAAATATGGACCGGCCGAAGTTCATTCCTTTGCCTTGGTCCCAGGATCGTGAAGTGCATTCTGTACATAGTAGACCCATTGACTGTGTGTTTTTGTGGCTTGACTTTTGGAAGCAGCGTTGACCCCCGGGGGTTGCAGGTTGGCAAGGTGAGGAGGTTCGAAACCCCAGAAGGAAGTCCAAGCCGGAAACAGGGTCCAGTCGCTTCAACAAAGCGGCGGATTTCCACGGCAAACCAAAACGATCAATTACTGGAAAAGTCTCAGGGAAAAAGCCTTCGATAAAGTCTTCCAACAAACACAGCGAGCCGCTGGACGTGGGCCCAAGTCGCAGTAACTCGCAGGGAAATCGGTTGATTATTAAGCTCTTTAAATTGCATTGTAAAGAGGTAGATCTAATTTATTTTTGCATTGGTTTTTTCTTAACATCTGGGCAAGCTCTCAAGGCGCAAATGAGCTTACTCTGACGCACACCAGACCTCTCTTTTTTTTTCTTCTTCTTCTTTTTGTTGTACCAGCAAGAAACGGCCTAGATGCGTGTAGGAAGTGTTGGTTTGTGGCTAGTGCTGTCGCAAACCACACCGTTTCACATGAAGAAGACGTCTTCATACATCTAAGGGTTTGTAACCAATAGGCCTATGTAAAATTCTGTATTCATAGATGAGTCTAATATAAAGCTTAACTGAAGTTTTTTTTGTAGTTCCATTAGTAACATGGACAAAAACAAATCAAAAGCCAGAGGGTTAAGTCTCTCCATTCATCCGTCTCCAATGCATTAATGGGACCTAATGAGGGGTTGTCAGCTACCTGATTTGCCAACATACAGGCTTGGGGGCTGCCAGCTGTTGCCGTGGGCATCGAGTGTCTGTTAGCAATCGTCGGTGCCTTTTAAAAGTGAGCCGGCTCGATCTGCCTCGCTCGAAAAAAACCAAAGATAAACAACATGTTACGGGATCGAGTCATCACTTTTAACGAAAGTTGAAAAGAAACTGTTTTTTTCCCTATTCACCTGTTAAATCAAAGTACCCGCCACTGCGTCCGGTCCACACACATCGTGTTGACAGATCCTTGGCTAACTCTGAGGCGGCGTCCAATCTGATTGGTCGATAACAGCGCAGAGAGGAGAGCGGGCCAATGGCAGAGCAGCGAGATAGAAGATAACAAAGATACCAAAGGAAACTGTTGATTTTCCACTAGTTTCCCACAGGTATTATACATATGGCGAATAAATGATCATATATAGAGCCTATAGATCTGTGTGGTTGGTGTGGGTGATTGGTATTATACATGCAGCAGACATTATTTGTATTATACACGTCTCTAGCTTTGGGAAGGTCCATCCATGTTCACAAATACTGATTGAAATGTCTAGGATCACAGGAATAACAAATGCAAACGCCGTCTTCAGGATGGATTTTCATTATAAGCGGCGAGTTTAGTTATAATGGGTCTGAAATATTAAAGCAATACACCCACTTTTAAGCAAATACGCTCTTTGATCGATAACATATGCGCTAACATTTGAGTCCCAAGAGACATGAATGATTCATGAGGGGCTGAGCGCCGTATCATGCCTGCTTTTGGATTAGTCCTCTCAGACTGTGATATGATTTGTATGACTGGTGGAATTTGGGGGAGGAAATAAATACCGTTATTGCTCAATAAAGCAGCCAGGTTTACCAGCCGCATGATCAACAAACTATCAACCCAGTTCAGGTCGACTTCCGCGCGCTAAATTGCTTGTGGCGCCACGCAAAGCCAGCTCATCGCTTCCTATTTAACAGACACAGTGTGCTACAATGTTATCATGCTCTGACTATGGTGTCAAGTTTGTCCCCTGGTGTGTGTGTGCGTGTGTGTGTGTGTGTGAGAGAGAGAGACAGAGAGAGAGAGAGAGAGTGTGTGTGTATGTGTGTGTGTGAGAGAGACAGAGAGAGGGAGAGAGAGTGTGTGTGTGTGTGTGTATGTGTGTGTGTGTGAGAGAGAGAGACAGAGAGAGAGAGAGTGTGTGTGTTTGTGGTCAGGAGGAAGGAAGCCGCGCTAGTGTTGAAACTGAGACCTGCAGGGTTTTTCGAGTGTTCCCCCTACTGCGAGTGTGTGTGTGCGTATGCAAGAAAATGAGATTTTTCTCATTTCGAGCTCGTCCTTCCCCCCCCCCCCGCTGTGTTTGTGGTTAAGAAAAAAAAAAAAAAAAAAAAAAAAGTGCATGTTTAAAATTTAGACCTGTGTGTGTGTGTGGGGCTTCTTCGTCTTTTACGTTTCTATCTGTCCGCCGGTTATCGCTCTCGTACAGGAGACGGGATTTTTCTTCTCCCCCACTCTTTGTTTTTTCTCTCTCTCTCTCTCTCTCCGTCTTTCTTTGTTTCCTTCTATCGCCTTGTTTTTCTTTTTCTCGCCTACTTCTGTCGTTCTTACTTTGCGTCTTGTCTCCGCTCTTCCTCGTGGAAATATATATATACGCGTACGGTTGTCGCGGAGGGGGGGTTCGAGAGAGATGGATATTGTATTGCCCCCCCCCCCCCTCAGTGAATTTAGGGGTGATTTGTTTGGATCTCTCTCATTAGCCGTAGTCATCTGAATTATTGATGCAGCAGTGTCAGGCCCTGCTTTTCCCCCGTGACTGATGGCCTGTGTTCCCCAAGTCATTTTCCCGCTCTGTTATCCTCCCTCTCCTCCTCCCTTTTTTTTTTTTCCCCTGCCCCTTTCCCGACATTTCTATAACTAATTTTCCCGGGGTGGCGAAAGTGGGATCTCTATCTTCCTCTTCCCCTCCCACGTCTCCTCCCATTTTCCCCTCCCATATCCCCTCCCCTCTGATCTTTTTTTTTTTTCTTCTTCTTCTCTCCCTCCACCGCCCTCTTCTGCACACACCCCTGTGACATTTCTATAACTAATTTCGTAGCGCGGCGAAATGATCTCCCCCCCCCCCTCGTCTCGTCGCCTCCTTCCCTCCCTCCTCGGCTCCTCCCCTTTACCCTTTCCCTCTCCCTTTCCTCCTCCCTCCCCCGTCTCCCTTCTCCCCTTCCTCTTCTGCCCTTTTCCTGACATTTCTGAGGCTAATTTCCGGGCCGGTCCTGTTGAATTTGAGGGGAGTGCGGGGCGTTCCCTTGTTGTTGTGAACATTAATGCTCGGCTCCATTCATCAGCGGGTAGGCACTAGCTGCTTCTGAAAAGAAACTCTCTTTCATTCACTCAGTCAGCCAGTCAGTCGGCCATTTATTCACCTAGTCACCCATTCAGACAGCCAGTCAGTTCTTCAGTCTGTTATTTAGTCACTCTATTAGTCTCATCACCTGGTCACTCAGTAACTTTCATTTACTCAGTGAATCACATGTGCAATACAACATATATATTTTGTTAATAGTTTGCTATTTTTTGTATTTTGTATATATTTTGTTAATATTTTGCTATTTTTTGTATTTTGCTATATTTTGTTAATATATTGCTTCCTGAATGGATTCGATTCCGATTCACAAGGTCCAAATTCGATTCAATTTCCGATTTGATTCGATTCAATATCGATTCGGTTAGGGATATTTCAGTTACAATATCAATTTTGCTTGGATATGAAAGAGATTCTCAGAGAACTAATGCTGAAAATTGTAGGCTACAAGGAACCCTCTAACCTGGTGCATTATTAAAAATATTAATGTTTACATTAAGAATTGACCCCAAAGCAGCTACATTAATGTACTTTTTATTTAACATGACCAACACACTACAGCAGTCAACGCAATATAGTGCAAGTTGTGCAACTCCACAGACTCTACAGGCATATATTGGGCATATATTAAAAGGTCGATCTCTGGATTTTATGAATCGATATCGGATCATTCAAATGAAGATCGATTTGAATCGGAAAATCGATTTTTGAAACCCAGCCCTACCAACCACACCAAGTCACTTTCCTTGTATGTATCCTTACTCCTGTATCCCTTCTTTCTCTCTCTTCATCCCCGCCTCTCTCTCTCTCCCATTCATTCCTCCTCGGTGTTCCTTCCTTCCTCTCTCTATTCATCCCTTCCCCCCTCTCTCTCTTTCTCTCCATCCCTCAGTCTCCATGCATTTACAAAAAGTTAAACTAAATGTAGAGGGTTTCAGTGTCTTCTCCTCCTTCTTTCTGTACCGTTCTTCACTTTTTTTTCTCTATCCCTCGTTTTCCCCCCCCGTCATCTGTGCCTCTATTTCTCCCTCCCTCCATCCCTCTATCCCACCCCCCACGTTGACGGGCCATGCTGTATAGCTGATATGAGGTGGCATATTATCCCACAGTGCGCCTGTGTATGTGTGTGTATGTGTGTGTGTGTGTGTGTGTGTGTGTGTGCGTGTGTGTGTCTGTCTGGCTTGCGGCTGATAAGACGTCACACTCTTATCCTCCAGACAGACCTGTGTCGCCGCGACGGTTCACAGGCCACACACACACACACACACACACACACACACACACACACACACACACATATGCACACAGACATCGAGACGTGTGTGTGTGTACACGCACACACACACTCGCCTGTACGTACTAGGTTGTGGGATCGAGAGCCTTACACTGCAGCTTTTCCTAATGCTATGTGTTTGCTTGAGTGTGTGTGTGTGTGTGTGTGTGTGTGTGTGCGTCGGCTGTCACAGATATCTGATGATTCTCTCTTATTAAACTCTTAGTCTTTCTGCTTCACTGCCAGAAAGCCTGTTAACACTCCGCACAGGGCTAAAGACTGTGAGCGTGTGTGTGTGTGTGTGTGTGTGTGTGTGTGTGTGTGCGTCTCTCTCTACATGGTCGAGAGGCTGTCATAAGACTGCCTTATTGAAAACACTTGTCATGAGAGGGCAAGTATAGGCTAGAAAAGAGAGAGGGAGAGAGATGGGGGCTCCAAATTTTTTCCCCTGACTTCTGGCTCGCCTCGGCTGACCCGAGGACAGTGGTTTTTCGTGGGCCCCGAAGGTGAGTTGCTGGAAAATTAAAACTAAGCCCCAAAGTTATTGAACCGGTTATGAATTATTGAATTATGTTAACATAGCCTTTTTTTTAAAGGCTTTATTTATCCAGGGAAAGTTGACTGAGCGCCGTGCTCTTTCCAGCTCGTCTCCTGCTTCACATTCAAACAGTTAAACACACTGACACCTGGAAGCTGCAGACAATAAGACAATAACATACAGACAATAAGACAGAGGCTAAACAAAGGCCAGTCTGAACAGATGAGTCTGCATTTTGAAAGTGTCAATAGAGTCCGCAGCTCTTAAGTCCAATAGAAGGGTTGTAACCACGCATTATGTAATAACACCGCATTATGTAATAACTCGACAAAATATAATACATTTTAACTTCATTATGTAATAACACCTGCATTTTGTAATAATCTGCCACATTTTGTAATACCTGAACGCAATATGCAATTAAATTTCCCTGCATTTTGTAATAAATTCTTCTAAGTTCTTTCTATCGTGGCTACCTGATAAGTAGTTTTTGCAAGTTAAAACTGAACTGTTTGTATACACTGCCCCACTGATCCACTGCAAATCAGTGTGATGTTAGGCTTTATGCTGTTAGGCTTTATACTTAATAGTCTAAATGTTCATCCAAAGTGTTGTTGACCACTACAGTACGGTACATGTTCTTTGCCTAAACATACCGTAATTGGGCATTGAGAGAATAAAGAATTTGAAAGAATTTACTGTTCCATTTTGGTCTTTTGCTGCGCAGCCATTTTTTGTCTCTTTTTCTGTGTAAGATTTGCGTTATCCAATTGCTTAATGGCAGAGCTGTGTGTGTGTGTGTGTGTGTGTGTGTGTGTGTGTGTCTCCTGAAATTTGTGTGTACCAGTACCTAGATGTTTGTGTCAGTAGTTTTCACCAATGAAAGATACTAGGCCTACTAATCTACTCAACTAATAGTATCTTTTTAAAATGAATTTTGAGTCAGTATGATTCATGCTAGAATGCATAAATTAAACATTGTTGTTATAATGTTATAACGATTTTTATGAATGAAGACATCCATTTTGGTTGGTTATTACATAATGCACCATATTATTACATTTTCATCCAAAAAAAAAAGTGCAACTCCCGTATTTTGTAATAACCACCGCAATATGTAATAATTTATTACAAAATGTGGGAAATGTGGGGAAATATTGCGTTCAGGCTGTGTATTACAAAATGCGGCAGATTATTACAAAATGCGGGTGTTATTACATAATGAAGTGAAAATGTATTACATTTTTGTCGACTTATTACATAATGCAGTGTTATTACATAATGCGGTGTTACAAGGATGTTCCATAGTTTAAGAGCCACAGTTTCAAAGGCTCCATCACCTGGAGCAGATGGGGGCTCACTGCCTTGCCCAGGGGCAACTTGACAGTATAGCCTCTGTGTCTGTAATTCTGTGTGTTTTTATGTCTTATTGTTTTTATGTCTTACTGTTTTTTACAGTTTTATGGTCTTATTTGAACTATTTTACTCTTGTGAAGCACTTTGTGACTATGCTCTGTGAAAGATGCTATATAAACAAACTTTACTTACTTACTTTGGCCTGCTCACAAGCCATATATCTAACCGATAGGCTGCCTGGAAATTAAGGTAGAACTTTCCTACAGTACAGTTTCCTACTTTTCCTAAAGTTTGAAAAGTGCTTACCCTCCCTCCCCCCTGATTGTATTGAGAATTCCGATTCTGTCCAAGCTTGCCTGTCTAAACTGAGTATTTATGGTCAAAATAAAAGGTATTAAACACAGACACACACACACACACGCACGCACAGAGCCATATGGTAATATAACATGATGAATTGAAGCCGTTTAGCATAAAGAGGTAGTCAGGCTAAATGCTAAATGCCATTTAGTGTCATAGCCGGTCTCTTTCCATCTTCTCTCGCTATCCCTCTCTCTCGCTCCCTCTTTCTCCCTCAATTCTTCCTCCACCTTTCCTTCTCTTTACTATAACCTTTTGGAAAATCACATGTAGTGTCGTCGGGGGTGACGGTAACCGCGACGGACAGTGCAAAATCAGTATCTTTACAGAGGTCGGTGTGTTTTACGTGACATTATAAAGGTAATGTCTTCCACCGTGAAATGAAGGCTGAGCTGTTGTTTGGTCATTTTTTTTTTCTGTCAACAGCTCCATCGGCATTTGGGTAATGTCAGTGTGTGACAGTGTTTCGGTCGCATGCACATAATGTGAATTCTATCAGCAGAAATGTGTGTATAGAGGGATTTCATTTATCTACATATAGGCAACGCAAATGCATTCAGTCAATACCTGATTTCTTCAATTGTGACCCCCTTTCCACCCGGTGCATCCTGGGTGATTCATTTGTATTTGGATAGAGCAAACATGCACCGAATCAGGGTGTAAATTAGGGCTGAACAAATAATCGAAATTTTATCGAAATCACAATATGGCCTACTGCAATTTCAAATCGCAGGAGGCGCAATATTTGTTAAAGGTGAAATGTGTCAAAATAGCATTTTAAATGAAATATTGTGGTGCTGCAGAGATGTCCTGGCCTACACATCATATTCTACAGACTTAAGAAAACATCTTTGTTTGGTACAGATCCCCGCAAAAATCACACCATAATCATTTTAATATCTTTTTCAATGAAAATGAGAATAATGATGTAGAAATTATCATTCCCTCTAATATCGCAAATCATATTGCAATTGCAATATCAGTCAAAATAATCGCAATTAGATATTTTTTCAGAATCGCTCAGCCCTATTTTACATTTTGAAAGAAAATGTTTAAGAGTGATTCAATAACTGTCAGTGGCGTTAGCAAGCTGAATTAAGTTAATGTATCCAAATGCACGCTCTGTTTTGAAAATGATGTCATCATCACAGTCGTAGTTTATTACAAGACTGGTAGCTAACATTACCCAGGCCAATTCACAGAATATTATCAACAGTGTATAGTGTTACTGCAAGAAAATTATGTAAGAGTATGTTTCATGTCTGTGTAAGACTTTGAAAACTGGCCTGAACGGGCTACTTAAAGGTTAATCCACTGGCCCGCGGGTCTGGAAATATGCCTCTGGGCAGCGGGCAAATGGCAATGTCAAGCCCTATAAAGGGGGCTGTAGAGGCGGGAGATACCAAAATAGGTCACGGGCCACATTACTTTGCGAGTCCCCGACTTCACTTTGTTGCGCGATGTGTTGTTTTGTAACAAGCTTTGATTTCCTATGTTGAAAGAACCGTGTTCCCCCCCCCCCCCCCCCCCCCCTGTCGGAGTGCAGCAGAAGGTTGGCTGTAATCTTCCCTGAAATAAGCAAGGAAAGAGTCGGGGAAAAGGCTCTTTGAACCGGGCCGTCTGTAATGAGGAGCTTGATTTGTGCTGATTAGAGCGGCCCTTGTTTGACCCCCCCCCCCCGCAGCTGTTCGCCGTATTGACCGGCCCATTAGTCTCACCTACCGAGCTCCCCGGGCAAGATATGTTCACCAGTCTTCCTTTTTGCGAGAACGACACGGCTTTTCAGTCGGGCCGTGAGAGAGAGAGAGAGAGAGTTCTAGCTTCGGACTAGTAGAAGTCACATTACGGGTTATCGCGACCTATAACGCCGCATTCAGAGCGGTCGGACAGCCGTTTAAAGCTCCAGCGCGTGCATATTTTTTTTTTTTCCAGGCAATAAAGCGAAAGAAAGGGTTCCGGACGGCGGCTTTTCCCCCTCAGCTGGCTTTATTGCCGAGGCTCGTTTGCCCCATTCAGGGTCCGACCGCTTCATCAAACTAAGGTTTTGATAAAATGTCAGCAAGAGTAGCCGGCGGTCAGTATGGGGGGGGTGGTATTCACAGAATGTCATTAGGTGGTACAGTCTCTTCACTCTTCTGTGGGGGGAAAAAACAAAAAAAGAAGAACCTTAGCTGTTTGAGAATCGTTAAACCAATCTAGCGCTGTGTTTTAGACCAGAGACCGGAGACAGTGAGGCAAGGTAGTTTTAAAATGAAAGGAAATGAAACCATAGGGATTGCATAATGGAAATAGTAAGGAAGTAGGCGTGTCAAATAGTCCCATTTTAGCTCACATACTGGTGTTTTCCTTGAGCAAATCCTCTAGTATTTTGCTGTGTGCTTTATGCCTTTCAACTCCTCAATATACTGTCACTTTTCCTGGATTCTAGTGCTTGAATGCTGTGATTATAAGGTATTTTTTTATGGTAGCTTTTTTTTTTTTTTTTTTTTTGGATTAGCCTATTCTAGCATTTTGTTCCACTGTTTTGTTTCACAGAGTTTATCCAGAAAGAAAATAGTTTCTTTCAACTTCTGTAAACAGAATATCAACCATTTCAAATTAGTTTTTCCACAAATTGCACACTGCCCATAGATTTTACCCTTTGAGGTTAATTTCTATTTTCTATTTTAAGGTAATCCGTGCAAGTAATTAGTGAAGCGTATATATACACAAATATATATATAGGGTATTTAGAGATTCTTCTCGGATGCGTATTAAAAAGCCACTACTCTTCCATGTCTAATAGGTCCCGTACGAAAGAGTGCTCACCTCAGCAGATGCAAATAAGCAATGTCAAAGGCTTCCGAGGCTAATTAGGCCCACGTATGCGCACAGTGATTAACCGCTAATGCTATAGTTAGCTTCCAGAGGCTAATGAGGAAGCATACTGAGCCAATTACGCTCGTATCGCGAAAGACGCTCATACGTGCATCGTGCCCCTGAATTTGACCATTGAAAATGATGATGGAGAGAAAATGGGGGGGGGGGGGGGTAAACGGAGGGTTTAGAGGTACTAAAGGTCACAGAGGAGAGAGACAGAAAGAGGGGAAGGCAGCCGACCCGGCAGGCAGGCAGGCGGGCAGGCTCACCACTTGATGACCTTTAGTGACTGAACGCTCCCTTCACTTCCACGGTTTCCTCCCTCTTTTACTTTCTGTACACACAAAGTAGCTGCCACCGTCTCTTGTCTCTTGTCTCTTTCTCTTCTCGTTCCTCTCGTTTATATTCCTCTTTTTTTCCTCCAAAATATGACGGCATCTTCAGTAGAAAGAGACAGAAATCATGACTTTTAACATTGGAGTAAACGGGGGAGTGTTGATTCTTCCCCTCCGTTTTTATTCACACGCCATGGGACTAGACACAACCTGGACTTGTTTGTACCTTCTTGTCTTTTCTCGTCTTTTCCCCCTCATCCTCCCCTTCCTAATTTCCTGCACTTTTTTCCAGCGTGCCCTTATCTGTCTCCCCCCTCTCTAGTCTCTCTTCTCTCATGCGTGCTTTCAGGAGGTCATATGCTAATGCTAGCCTTTAATCAGTCAAAAGCGCTTTTTCGACTCCCCCCCCCCCCCCCCCCACACACACACACACACAAACACACACACACACACCCTATCACAGCCTCTCTCATCCTCTGACTGAACTGCTTCAGGTTCGTTAATCAAACAAAGACGGATGAGAGAGATGCGGCCGCACATCAAGCTGCGCCTCTTTTTCTCCCCCCCCCCCCCCCCCCGTAGCGCTTAATTAAACCTCAAGAGCACCCATAGCTGACCCTTGGGGGGGGTCTGTCGTGGAGTCTCGAATCTGTGCGACACATCTCTGGGGCGCTGTTAAGACACAAAATGTCTCCCACACTGTACCTGACTGTACCAATTAGGCTTTGTGCCCTTCTTTTTTTTTTTACTTTTAAAGAAGAATCCCAGTAGTTTTCAAACTGGTTTCAAATGCCTTTTTCTTCATTCTTGTTTTTACTCTGAAGTTGGTTTCGATCGCTTTATTCCTGAAAAGTTTCTCCAATCTCCGCTAAAGGCACAGAGTATAAAGTAAAAAGTGAAATGTGATTTTTAGCCTTGACCCGAGAAAAATTCCTCTCCTTTCAGCCTCCCCACTTCACCGATTTGTCCAGTAACGAGGTGGTTAGACCATTTTAAAAGGGATGTTTCACTACTGTAATATTTTAATATTTTAGCATACATAGCGCACACTGAGTTCAAGAGCGCTGAATCTCATAAATGCTCATGCACAGCAACAACCTGGTGGAGTAGTTGCATCTTGTAGTTTTTTTTTTTAAATTTCACCTCATGTTTACTACTGTAAGGTTGCATAAAATGCATATTAAAGCATATTAAATGTAAATCCTTGAAAAAAACAACATGTTTATTTACATGCAGAGTAGGTTTGCCCTGCATTTGTTGATGGAAAAGCGAATTGATGGAACAAAATTTAAAAAAAGTTTACTTGTACAGTTATTGCATTTTAAACAACTCGTGTCATTTTAAATTATGTAAAACTTCTTTTTTTAATGGTATCATTTCAGAAAAAATCGCTACACTTGTCCGTGTATCGGTGCCAATGTCAAAAATCAACACTAAGGCTGGAGACGCACTACAAGACTTGTGTTGCTGATCAGCTCACACTGCAGTCGAGCAACAAGACGGATTTTAGTCGTAATAAACATCTGAAATAATCGCGATGGTACCTTCTGGTCTGAAGCAAGAGATTAAAGTGATAAAAACCCTCACACACTACAAGATCACCTGTGCCGACCATCCATTGCGACCGGCCAAAACCAGCCTTGACTCGGTCTTGATTTTGAAATGAGTTATGGCTCTGATCAGGCTAATAGTCGTGTAGTGTATTCCCAGCATAACATGTTGGCATGTATACCTAGATTCCCCAACCTGAAACAACTGTCAACACAGTCCTTTCCACTGTTTGTTTCTGTCTCTTATATCCTCTGGTTATATCCACCGTCACAGATAACCCAAGAACCTGTGGTAAAACCTGTGATTGAACCCGACTGTCTCCGCTGTTATTGCTTTTCTTTCTCCCTTTCTTTCTGTCTTTCTTGCATTCTTCTTTGCCTCCCTTTCCCGTCCGCACCGCGTCATTTTCCTCCCCCGTTTCCCTCGTCCCTCCTCGCCGCCCCCGTTTTTTTTTTTTTTTTTTTTTTTTTCCCTTTCCCCTTTTCTCATTTACTTTCCTCTCCTCCCTCCATCCCTCCATCCCTCGGCTTTATTGCAGCGAGCGGTATACTCGCCACGCGCACTCCCCTCCGCTCGCCCCGGCTCCCTATTGTTTTCATAGTAAAAAACCCCGGCCCCCTTTTGCCCTCTCTGTCCATCCTCCGTTTTTATTGGGCTGCCTTTTATAACAAAATCAAACTGCACTGACGCCCCATAAATGCAATTGGGGCTGTGTGTGTGTTTGTGTCTGTGCCTTTCCCCCCCCAGAGAAAAGATATCGGCGAAGATAGGGAGAAAGAAGGGGGGAGGCGAAAGAGAGAGAAGGAAAGTAGAGAAACTTTCAGGCATTTAGCTCCTATCCAGAGTGGCTTTGATACACTTTTTTTTCCCTGACGTTCCAGCTCTTTGCTCTTATCGCTTTGGATGCCAAAAACGACTGTGAGGTTAAAATTCCCCGACACTCACCGAGGTTTATTTTTACCTCTATGAGATAACTACTCTTAATTTTTTAATCTGTATCTATCCAAATACTTTTGGCACCTGAAACAGGGTGACCACAAACGAGGTGCTGTCATCCTTTCCCCCGCTCATGCCGCACAGATAAAAAGAACCAATCGAAGCTGATTGTCTGCACTTACACCTCACTCTCACTGTATTGACATCTGAAGTGGTGAGTGCGCAGGGGCAGAAATATCCAAAAAAATATGCCACAGTTCAAATATTTTTGGAGCATACTGAATTTAAAGTGTGGTGGACTCATCAAGCTTTAACTGTACAATGTTGGATCTGTCCGCAAGCCCTCACCAAGCCTTTAAGTGTCTTAACTCATGTTACTTAAACTGAATATACAGAATTTCCAAGGCTTAAATAGTAACTAAACCCCAAACCCAAATCTCTGGTGAAGCCTGCCACCTAATGGTGAAAAGTAGGGTATTGCACTGGTCATCTGCTACTGGCTGATCTTTGTGCCAGGTGATGTCACCTTCTAACAGGTGGTGACATCACCTGATGGCCAGTTTAGTAACCTACTAGGTGTCAGGCCTCACCACAGATTTGGGTGAGGTTTAGTTACTCTTTAATTTAGTTTCAGAGGTCTTGAAAATCTTACGGTTTGCACACTCATCAACCCAGAATTCACCCCAGTCACGCAGACCTTATTTATATTCCGATTTTCTTTTTTTTTTTTTTTCATTGCAAAATTGGTCTTAAGCCACATTCTAACTGGCATTAAAACGGCCTTAAAAAGTCTTAAATGTAACTCGATGAAACTCGCAGCTACCCCAAACCAATAAACACAAAAAAGAGCGTGTGACAGGCGCCCCGGGGGGAAGGGAAACGACAGAAGATTTAAAATGTCACACCATATGCCTCGGAGGTTTGGGGGGTGGGGGTGGGGGGGGAGACGCTGTAATCTGTAAGCGAAAAAAAAAAAGCCAGACGAATCTTTCGCTATTCCATAAGCGTCGCGGAGAGACACAGCCGCTAGCGCTAAACGGGGAGGGGAATAAAAATGAATAAAATCAAATCAGCGGTGGGTGACGGACGGAAAGACGAGCGGACAAAGGCGGGGAAAAAATGCATTTATTTTAAATGATTGTTATTAGGCAGATAAGCTGACAAATCCGCCTCCCTCCTGTAACCCCCCCCCCCCCCCCCCTCCGTGATGGTGATGGTTTTTCTTGGTATCGCAGATTATGGGCTGACAAATGTGGAGTTGACACACACACACACACACTAAACATGTCTCATGTTAAATGTGTTCACGTCTCACCCTATAAAAAGCAATATTGTTTACATCCCTTCAAGAATCCCGGAATACATTTTCACCCAATTTCACCCTTTGGCCTTTCCAATGTCGTGTGTGTGTGTGTGTGTGTGTGTGTGGTCTGCTGAAAACGGACAGCAAATTGAGGCAAACAACATGTTTGATTGTTTACCCTCACAGGTGATCTCCTGTAGGACAGTGTGTGTGTGTGTGTGTGTGTGTGTGTGTGTGTGTGTGATGGCCGCCAAGGTGAGTTTCAGGCGAGTGTGTTGGGGATTTGTTTGTGTGTAAAGGGCCTTTGTTGCTCCATCTATTCGATCCCTTTACTCATCTGTCCATCTCCATCACTCCTCTCCTCCATCCTCATATCCCCTCCCTCCCTCCCTCTCTCCCCCCCCCGTCTCCAAACATTTCCTCCCCTCCCCCCCCCCCCTCGCCATTCGTTCCTCAGCTCCCGCCGCCATTTACCTGCTGTTTTTTCTGCCTCCCTGTCCTTCCTATTTTCTCTCTTTCTCGCCGCCCCATTTTCAATCCCTCCTTCCCTCGACCTCTCAGTCACCTCCTCCTTCTCCGCTGCTTTCATTCCATCCCTCCCTTTTGTCTCCTTCAATTTTCAGAAAACATCCAACCTCCCTGACCAGTGTTGCTCCCGTCCTCATCTCTTTAGCCCTCCGGGTCTCCCTCTGTGTGTGTGTGTGTGTGTGTGTGTGCGTGCGCGTGCGTTTTTAAGTATACCGGCTTTAACTCGACACACAAAGTCCACAAGTCTTCATAAGTACACTACAATTACCAGAAATTGACTTGCGAGGATTTTCTTGCTGGTTCTCACAAAGGACGGCGTGTGTGTGTGTGTGTGCGCGCGTGCGAGACATCGCTGATCCTTTGTCCCGTGTTATCCGAGGCCAATTTCCAGTAATCCCCCTCTCAATGGGGGAATCGGAGGGAACCATATAGGGGCCTGATGGCCAAAGCCGTGACCCATTCACTTACAATGGCTCCCTGTTTAGACCGCCGAGAGAGAGGGATTGCGGCTGGAGCGAATGTTGTAGGCTCTTTGTGGGGAAGGTTCACGGCTCAAACCCCTGAGGGAATCTGGACTGTCCCCCGTCCAAAGACAACTACTGCAGATCTATGTGCCCTTGAGCAAGGCATTTAATCCCCGACTGCTCAGTGACTAACGGTCAAATATCTGTGTGCACATGTGCATCTGTGTGGCTCCCTTTACACCCTAAGAGTAACTGAACCCCAAACCCAAATCTGTGGTGAAGCCTGACATGTAATGGTGGAAAGTTGGGTACTGAACTGGCCATCTGCTATTGGCTGGTCTTTGTGCCAGGTGATGTCTCCTTCTATAGAGTACAACAGGCAATGTCATCACCTGGCACCAAAGCAAACACAATCACTAACAATACCACCGGCGTGAGCTGGAGGCTACCAAGCATTTTTTTATAGTAATTATGCCAGGTTTTTACAATTAAAGTGACGATGATACATCGATGTTTAAAAAGCGACACGGAGCACCTTTTTATCATGTGAATCCAGATTGTGTACACATAATTACGTAATTAATTTGCCTTCCATTTACAAGAGGCATTAATGACCCTATTTACGCCTCACAGTAAAACCTCCACCTAGATAACAGATGCCTTTGTCCCGAAAGGACACCGAGCTACATTTAAAGGCGTTGATAATCCATGAAACACGTCCCGCCACTGAGGACTTTTTTGCTGCTCCAAACTTCTACAAGAGGCTAATTTAAGGTACGGATTAGGTTTAGTGTTAAAGCTATCATCAGCCACTTAGCGGACACTTTTATCGAAAGTGGTGCGGATCTAAACGTGAGTGTTGGAGACGGGGGGGGGAGGAGGAGGATGAGGCGAAGCGGAGGGGGATTACGGGATTAATTCTCCGAAAAGAAAGAGGTAGAAAAGACGAAAGGCGCAAGAGAAAAGAGGGGATTTAGCCGTAAGGGGCAGAGATGGAAATGATTAAACAATTAGAACACGGAAGAAGACAGGATGGGGAGAGGAGCGGAGCGGGATGAAGGTGAGAGGAAATGGAAGGAAAGAAGGGTAGAGAGAGAACAGGGTGTCTGCAAGTCCTGGAAAGGTCTTATAATGTCTCATCTTATATTATCTAAACTTTCTGTAAGGCAATTGGATTAAATTGGATTTGGATATGTGCATTACAAGCTGTTCACCTTATCTAAAGCTCCAGCTTGAGGTAGCATATGTGCAGTAAAGTGACAATGTGCATATGCAGTATGCATTATTGTCCGTTCTTATTATCACTATCATAAAACAGAGCAGAGTCATCGGTGTGCAGAGAAATCAGCCACGCAAACTTACATTCCGACACGTCTACACTTATTTTCATTTTCTCACTTATTGCACTTGTGCAATTGGCCGTACGTTTCATTCTAACCGGCGTTATAAAATTAAACGCGCAGTCACCCCGAAAGAAAAGAGGAGATAGGGGGGAAGGAGATGGGGACAGAGAGAGAGGGAGACGGCAATCGGTAGAGAATTGCTGGTAGAGAAAGAAAAGGGCAGAGAAATATCGAGAAAAAGCAAACCCGTAGATTTCATTCTCCCATCCTCCTCTCATCTCTCTCCTCGCCATGAAACACCGTGAAAGATGATACAGCCATTTGCGAGAAAAAAAAAAAAAAATTACATAAATAAATCGGAGACGCTCGTCGTTGCCGGAGAGAGAGCCTTCTGTTTGCAACACTTCAACCATCGCTTGTGGAGTGGAAGAAAAAAAAAAAAAAAAAAAGTTTGCTCTCCAGTGCACTTGAAAGGACATGATGTTTTTATCTGTCATATTCGCTTTTGTACGGGGCCCGGGGGGGGGGGGGGGGGGGGGTAATCGATGCGAGGGGATTCGGGACGGCACAATGGAGCTTCACACCTGTCAGCGGGCGGCCGGATTTCTCTCAAGTGCTGATAGGTCAGGCGCTCCCCCCCACCCCCACCCCCCCATTCAAAACAACTCGAATCCCGAGAGGCGATTCGGGGGCCGGCGCACTCGAGATGACTGGCTGCCCGCGGGACGGACCGTATCATCTGGGTGTCACTTCAACAAAAGAAATACCCCTTAACTTCAGGGGGGGGGGGGGTAGACGCCCCTGGCTTGCAGCGGTCTCCCAGTCCCCTTTGAGCTCTCCCATTCCTTACTCCCAAAAACAGAACTCAAAAATGTAGGAGGCATGTTCTTTTTCGTGGGTTTTCATAGTCAAATTGCTGGAGCCCTCGTTTGTCCCCGGTGTGGTTTTACATAATTCTGTGTCGTTACCTTTTAGCGTTTTATTCCCCCATCTGGCCCGGCTAAACGTCACCGAACATGTCTAAAATCTCGAGAATCCAGTCTGGCAAGTGTTATCATGTTGTCAGCCGAAGGGCGAGAGTTGCCATAATTTGTTTCAATTTTGTGTTATCAGCGGCGTTTCGGGGCAAAACTCTTCAAAAGCAGGCAAACAGCTATTGGAAAACCGAGCTTTGGCAAATAAAACGTTTATTCAACCTAAAAAAAAAGGAGAAATGTGGCACATGTGCTCCAACACCTCAATGAAATTAGTTTAGTTTGGGGGTTTTGTCTCTTTGGGGGGATGGTTGACTGTATGGAGGCATGGACTGTGAGTTGTGTGCGTGTGCCCGCACGTGTAGCGATTTGAATTCCCACAGCAACGTGCTGCAGACGATACGGCAGCGATAGAAGGTGAGCTGAAGGAGACTATCAAGATGCATCAGGAAATGCCTTTTCTATCTACTCTAATTCCAGCAGCTGCGGCGGAGGTCATCTCTAACATGGTTTGACTCACTGTTGCTGCTCTAATGGGCCCGGACCGGTCTAATGCACACTGCACTGCATGACTGACTGACTGACTGGTTATTTGACTGGCTGACTGACTGACTGGTTATTTGACTGGCTGACTGACTGACTGGTTATTTGACTGACTGACTGACTGACTGACTGGTTATTTGACTGACTGACTGACTTACTGGTTATTTGACTGACTGACTGACTGACTGGTTATTTGACTGACTTACTGACTGACTGGTTATTTGACTGACTGACTGACTGACTGGTTATTTGACTGGCTGACTGACTGACTGGTTATTTGACTGACTGACTGACTGGTTATTTGACTGGCTGACTGACTTACTTGTTATTTGACTGACTGACTGACTGACTGGTTATTTGGCTGACTGACTTACTGGTCAAGTGAATGACTGACTGGCTGATTATTTTGCTGACTAAATGACCCTTTGACAGTTTTTTTTTGGCTTGCTGACTGGCTGATTGACTGGCTTGCTGGTTATTTGGCTGACTGACTGTCTAACTAACTAACCACTTGACTGACTGACTGGCTGACTGACTGACTGTCTAACTAACTAACCACTTGACTGACTGACTGACTGACTGGCTGACTGTCTAACTAACTAACCACTTGACTGACTGACTGACTGGCTGACTGTCTAACTAACTAACCACTTGACTGACTGGCTGACTGTCTAACTAACTAACCACTTGACTGACTGACTGACTGTTTAACTAATTAACCACTTGACTGACTGGCTGACTCACTGATTATTTGACTGACTGACTAACTCATTAACAAACTTACCAACTCCCTAAACTGACTAATTATTTTTCTGACTGACTGACTGTCTGACTAACTAAATAACCAACAGACTGACTGACTTGCCAATTATTTGGCTAGTGACTGACTGACTGACCGACTGATTGAATGACTGACTAACTGATTCATTGGCCGACTGACTGACTCCTCTCTTGCCCTCCATAACCTCTCACTGTGCGGTCATCATTGCATTATTGCATTTGAGTCAGTTCTGCTTTCCTACACTCCTCCATGTGTCATCCTCTCCGTCCCTCTCTCTCTCTCTCTCTCTCTCTCACTCTCTCTCTCTCTCTCTCTGAGTGCTATTTCTCTTTCAGTTCTTGCATCTCTGCTGCTTATCTCCTCTCGGTCTTTGGATGACCATGCCTTTACTCTTTATTTAGCCGTTAGAACAGCCGGCTCTCCGCGCACAGGAGCGGCTTTGCATTGCAAGAAATGAGAAAACAACAGGGGGTCGTTGAGAAGACGAGGAGGAGAGGAAAACTGGAGAAAAGAAAGTGGAGGAGAAGAGAAAATTGAGGATTAACTCAAGATTGAAATGATAAAAAAAAAAATGATAGAGAAAGAGTAAGAGAGAGAATGGGGAAAATGGAGAGAGGATTTAGTCCGCAGTTCTGCTACTGATCCGGTCTGCAGCCTAGCCTGTGACCTATGATGTGTGTGTGTGTGTATGTTTGTCTGTGTCTGATGGAGAGAGAGAGCGAGGGAGAGGGAGAGGGAGAGGGGTTATGACATTCATAGAGTGAGCAACAGAGTCAGATGGGTGAAACAGCATATCTGTAGACCAGTGGAGTGCCACACACACTCACTCACTCACACCCTCCACCCCTCACACACACACACACACGCACACACACAGTAGAGTGACTCACTTTAGCGTCCCCTTGCTCAGTGGGGTAGAAAATAAATGTTTTTAATGGTCAGCGGCTGTTTGGAGTGCTTATGTGCATATTTCTGTGTGTGTGTGTGTGTGTGTGTGTGTGTGTGTGTGTGTGTGTCTGTCAGTCAGGAGCAGTAACTGTGGTTGTGTGGGAGTCACTTGAAGGTCTAACAGAGCCACATGAATTGCTCCCGACAAATGGTTTCAACTACTTTCTAGTTCGCAGGCAGCATTTTGTCTTAATGAAGGTAATAATAATAATAATGTTGTCATTATTATTATGTAATATGTCTGTAACTGTCACAGGACAGGCTCTATAGACACTATTCCACCGTTCCAGCGTATTAATTTATCCCATATTCCAAGCATTATCCTCGCTCATAGCCAACCCATTTGCTTGGTGTTAGATGTCACCCATGTATCACTTCTTGGCTGAAAACTAGGCAACAGAGTAGACCAAAGCTGTTATGTATGACATTGATGGGCCCGGAACTTACATCAGTTTATCACCCAATAGTCTACTCACTGGCTGGAACTCAATTTTGTGTTGCTTGGTTGCACATTTTACCAGGAAGCTTTGAGAATAAGTATAATAAATTGGGTTATAAGTGATTTTATTGGCAAACTATTGGATCGACGGCTGCAGAGTTGCATATAACATTGGCTGCTCAAGCAAAAAAAAAATCAAGTCTATTATCCACAATAGGAGGCAACTGGGGGCCAACCCATTCTTAAAATGACACTGGCTGTGGCTAAATGCAAAAGTGGTTCCCTGTGTTATTCTGTGGTCTTGTAGCTTAATAAACTGGTCATCTTAACGAGGTAGAAAGTTGGTAAAGATTGATAAAGATTTATTGTGACAAAAACTTGCACATGTTTTGATCCAAGATGGATCTTATACCATCAACCATCTGGATTTCTTTGGCCAGTGGCTGGTTTTAGAACGTAAGGTACATCACCTGTTTCAACAGCCAATCAGCTCGTAGGGAAGTCAGCTGTAAGGCTAATCTTCCCACCCCTGTGTAATGGGATATATCATACAGAATAGTATTATATATGTTTTTCTCTGTATCTATGGGCTGTAGCTCACCTGACGCCAAGAAGCGAAGTGTTCCCCTGGTGAAATCTCGATAGTTGGTGTTTTCTCTGCTTATTAGAGGTGACACCAACTCCTCTAAACGATAACTGCTCCGGGAATAGAGGGGATCTCCTGTCCCAAGTTCACGGCATAAATTTGCATAAGCCCCCCCCGGGTATTCCGTTGAAGCACCCATGGACGGCTCCAAATTCTCGGCCCTTTTCTCGAACAATCACGGAAGAGCTCGTTGCCAAAAAAGAATACAAAATCCCCTATTTGGGATTATTTTGGCTTTAAACCGGACGAAACTGGCAAGCCGAAGTACCTAAATGAATTAATTTGCCGTCTTTGCTCACGAGTAGCGCCGGCAAAAGATTCTAACACTCCCGATTTGCACGAGCATTTGCGAATATAAAAAAAAAAAAAGAGTCCGATGGCATCAGATGAAGGACGACTCCAACAACTGCACATACAGCTTTTGGTCTAAAGCTGCCGGTTCCTATTCGCGCACGCTTTGAAATGCGCTTTACAGGTTCATTATTTACCATTAAATTAGACCATTAAATCAGCAAAATAAAATGAACTGCCGATGGTAAGTAAGTAGTGTTTCTGACTGTTTATCAGGAGCAGGAATATTGGCAAAGCAGTGCCAGCTTTCCAAACCCTCCGAACAAGTTTATTCATTGAAACCATATTGAGATGATTCTTTGGTTTGATAACACGCACTACACAATAGCACATAATCTCTCGCTCTCCACCTTTCCCCTCGCTGTTTTTCCTCCCGTTCTTCTTCAGCGCCTTTATCATCTTTCACATTTCCCCTAGAAGTAATACATGTGTGTTCTGCTCTGTGTGTGTGTGTGTGTGTGTGTGTGTTTGTCTAAATGGCATACAGGGATCAGTAGTTTTTTTTCAACTCTTGATATGTGCACACATGAACACAAAGAGATGCAAACAGATTGCTACGAACCATAGCTGCCATGACTTTAATTGTGTGTGTGTGTGTGTGTGTGTGTGTGTGTGTGCAGAAGGTAGGTAAGACGGTGCATCATTACTGCCAGTATGATTGGCAGACAGGACTGACAGCTCTCCTTTTGGGGCTGAATGCACACGGGCAAAAAGCTGGAAGACACACACACACACACACACACACACACACATACACTGAAGACGTAAAGAAGCAAAGGTGCATAGCAAGCACTTAGTATCTCTCTGGATGTGTGGTTGTGTGTGTGTGTGTGTGTTGTACTCCTTTGAGCTGTGTTTCTTAGTGAGTCTCCCCTCTCATTATACATGGCCCATTAGTACGGGAGTGTGTGTTGTCTGAACTGAACAAGGGAAGGACAGCAGAAACACATGTTAGACTCTCTCTCTCTCTCTTTCTCTCTCTCTCTCTCCCTCCCTCTATGTCTCTCTCTCGTCTTCATCCTCTTGCACTGTTTCTCTTTTCTTTGTCTTTCTTTATCTGTTTGTCTCCAGGCAGTTTACTGGAGAGATTAGTCCACAGTTCTGCCCCAAGCCTATGACTTGGTGTGTGTGTGTGTGTGTGTGTGTGTGTGTGTGTGTGAGAGAGATTTTGTGCCAAGTTACCAGTAGGAGCGAGGTCCAGCCCTAAATAATTTAGCTACTGTCTATTTGATCCCTTACTAGAGAAGTGCTGAAAGATAGAGGGATGGAGAGGGAGGGCGAGAAAGATACATGCATACTGTATACCCCATTATATATATACATATATATGATGGATGTGTGTGTATTGTATGTGTATATTCACATACAGTATGCCCATTATATATACAGTATGTTTAATCCTTCATATCTATATATAGGAGGGACATTGCATTTAGTTGAATGGAACAAATTAATTGTCATTGAATGTTGCTGCTGATAAGACTGATAAATATAGATTTTTGTCTAATAACTGGTCATCTGTTCATATTTATCTAGTAATATTGCCTCATTTGACGCCATACTGCTTTGGGAACAATGTTTTCTTTCCTGTAATGAAGCCGATTTGAATTGAAATGAAACACTAATAGGAAGAATGGACAGAGAGAAAGAGGAACAGGCAGAAAGGGAGAGAGGGAGAAGTTGAGAGATGGCGATTTTTGGTATTTCTATTGATGTTATGATACCAAAAGGTCGCAAAAAGCTTTCAAAATGTGGGTTCTTGCACAGAGAAATCAAATTTTCTCTTAGTTTCTGCGTGTTTTTTTTAAGGAAATCTGGGTAATGATGTAATAAAGTGGCGATTGCTTTCTCTCTCACCTTCCAAAATGAGGATAAGTGAATTTCCTCGTCTGTGACTCATCAGGAAAGCCAAACAGCGTTGGTGTCCAGTGATCTTGTCATCGTTTCATTTGATCAAGTCAAAGTAATGGGCACTTGCCATTTGCCATATCTCATCTGAGCGAGTTTAGTCTGAAAGGACAGTGAGGAAAATGGATCAGCAGATAGGGGTGGGGTGTAGGTTCTACATAATTCAATTTCTGTCTGGTATTTAGAGAGAGGTGATAAAAGGAATGGCTTGTTTTTTCATTAGGAACTGTAATAATATAACATATACATATTCCACTACTGGGAAAAATAATAACTAGTCTAGTCTTGGTTATTTATATAGCCTTTTATCACAGTCAAGTCTTTATATACCATTATATACATGTTACATACCATACTACATCACACATATACATCCTACATATATATATATATATATATATATATATATATATATATACACATCATATACATCATATAATAGGTCATATACATACTTCATATACATTATTTACTACATCATATACACACTATACATCATGTACTACATTATATACACTATGCATCATATACTACATCATATACACACTATACATCATGTACTACATCATATACACACTGTACATCATGTACTACATCATATACACACTATACATCATAGACTACATCATATACACACTATGCATCATAGACTATATCATATACACTATGCATCATATACTACATCATATACACATTATGCATCATATACTACATCATATACACTATGCATCATACTACATCATATACACACTATACATCACGTACTACATCATATACACACTACATTATGTACTACATCATATACACTATACATCATATACTACATCATATACACACTATGCATCATATACTACATCATATACACACTATGCATCATATACTACATCATATACACACTATGCATCATGTACTACATCATATATACACTATGCATCATGTACTACATCATATATACACTATGCATCATATACACTATGCATCATATACTACTGTATATACACACTATACATAAGTGCAGCAGCTCCTCAAAGTCTCTTAATTCTTGTTTCTCGGCTGTTCATGTCCACAAACATTCATTTTCAACCCCTTAAGATCATTGCAATAACATCGAATCTGTTTCGTGCGTGCCACTGCACAGTAAAATGATAGCAATAAAAAAAATACATTAACCGTTTCAAACCGAAACAACAACAACAACAACAACAACAACAGCAAAAAAAAAAAAAAAAAAAAACCCAGCAGGCCCCCGTTTATCAATATTCCTGTATGTGTGTTCAAACTCGGAAAGATGCTGAGAGGGTGGACAAAGTTGCGCGATGAAAAATGCATGCCGGACCTTGTTAAAGATTCAGCGCGGTCTAATTCACACAGACGCCGCGCCGCATAGATTAAAATGTGCTTTCCGTACAGATTTGTTGGTTGCTTCGTTTGATTCGCGGAGGCCCGGGAAAACACAGCGAGCGTTTCACCGCCAATCTCACTATTTCATCATTCATCGTTTTTTTTTCTTTCTTTCCGGAGCGTGTGTTGTGCCTGGTAGGAACTGAGCGGTGGCCTGCCGTTACTGATGCACACACACACACACGTAGAGGTCTGACTAGACGCTCCTAGCCTTTACTTTACCATGAGACACAGTGTCGAGGTTCACAGATAGATTTACACGGGCACATACACACACACACACACACACACACACACACACAAAACACAGACCCATAAAGACACAAGGCCAAGAACAAGGACCTTGCTGTAACACACGGGTCGACGTACGTGGACACACACACACACACATACACACACACACACACACACACACACATTAGCACACGGGCAAGGGCATTCCCATAATATACAAGTAGATTTACATAGACACACACACACACGCACACACACAAGCCCAAGAGCAAGAACGTTGCCATAAAACACAGGTAGACTTACATAGACAGACACAGACACACACACACACACACACACACATAAAGACACAAGGACAAGGACCTGCCCATGACACACAGACTAGCATTGACATAAACACACACACACACACACATAAAAACACATACACAGAGAGACACACACACACACACACAGACAGCGTCACAAGGACAAGGACCCTCCCATTAAACACAGATAGACACACACACACACACACACACACCCAATCATTAAACTACCCCACCATATAACATTGCCATTATAATGCTTGGACACACGTATGTTTGTGTGTGTGTGTGTTTGTTGTTTACCTTTAGCGTTGTGTTCTAACGCCGGCTGTGTTGTGACCTTTTAGCTAAGCCGGCCCGGATTTAATCAACAGCAGAGACACTTCTACAGTACACACTCAAAACACAGCCAAGGACTGGGGCTGGGACTTTTTCCTACACACACACACACACACACACACACACACAAAAGAAAGACAGCCAAGTCTGTACTCCTTCTCTGTGTAAATAATGGTTAGGTGCGTTGTATTCCAGCTTCTTTGTGTCCATCCCATTAGTCAGCGTGGGCCAGTCGGAGTCAGACCTATTAAATTTTAGATTTAGCTTCTCGCATCTAGCAGCAGCTTCTTTTCCAAGCAGCCTCAGACTTCCATGGAGTTCTGGAGCGGTTGTTTTCCAGAAAGGAAAGTCAGGGAAGTCGATCGATTGTCCTGGGGAGTCCGGGAATATCGGCGGATTTTTAGGAATACCCCAGAATGTATTTTAGAAGTTGTTTCACACATTTGTCGCGCCAGAAATCGGACAGTGCATCGTTTTAGAAAGGAAATAGCTGCTAATGGTCGGTTTGTTTATTTCGAGGGTTTTGTTTCTTTCAAAATGCAGTTTGTCCATGTTTAGAACAGAAAAAAAAGGTTGTATATCAATATAGGCTATATCACAATATGGCTCACACGCAAAATCACGTTCAATGATCAAGTTAAGGTTCATCCTTTTGAACTGAATGGGAAAGCTAGGTGTGATGTCAAACAAAACTTAAAATTTCAATTCATATTCCTACCATACCTCGATTTGTTTGAGTTTTTAAATAGAATTTGCTTGATATTATCAATTCAGACAGCAGGATTATGTCCCAAAATCAGCATATCATCACAATATGATTCTACAGAAAGATGTTGAAAAATGATAATATTGGATTATCGTCCAGCCCTATTTGAAATTCACAGTTATATAAAAATATATGTGAGCCTCTTAAATGCTTGAATTCTGTATTAAAGGGGTTAAAGGGGTACTTAGTAAACCCATTCCAAAATGGGTTTCTAGCATTAATACCATTTCCGAACAGTGCTGGACTGATAAAGGTAATTCATCTCTCTTGAATCTGAAAATCCTTATGGAATGTTTCGTCCTCTCTCTCTCCTGTGTGTGTGTGTGTGTGTGTGTGTGCGTGTGTGTGCGTGTCCGTCCAGAACCTGCTGTCGGAGAAGGTTGACCAGATGATGGAGTGGTCCTCCCGCCGCTCGGTCGTCCGGATGAACGGGGACAAGTTCCGTCGCTTCGTCAAGGCCCCGCCCAGGAACTACTCTGTCATCGTCATGTTCACCGCCCTGCAGCCTCAGAGGCAGTGCTCCGTCTGCAGGTACACACACACACACACACACACACACACACACACACACACTCCCAAGACCCATGCACTAATTATTATTTCCACAATCTAGCCTAGCTTCTTCTTCCTTCCCTCTTCTTTCTTAGGCCTCTTGCAAGTCCACACACACACGCACAAAACTCATTTGATATCGCACGTACCCCTCCTTCCACACACACACATATAGACTCAGACACCTTGGGGAACACAGAAAACAGTGTTATGTAAGGCGAACCTGTGGGTCACGTTGACATTTGGATCAAAAGGCACGCTACCAAATGGGAATGAGCAAATTCCAGAGAACAAGGCCAGCAGGACCCACTTACCCACTTACATACTAAAAGTATTAAAAGCAATGAGCAGACCTTTGGAAAATCGTCTCTGTGCAATGACTTGCAACCCAATAGTGGGCTTACAGTGTGATGTGAGTTTTAATATAAGAGTTGGCAGTTATCTGCAGCAGGGCCATGTGAGACTTGGCAAGATCAAGCACTAACTCAGAATTTTAATAGAAGATTAAAAGTGCTACGTGTTTGTCTCCAAAGTGTATCCCTATTTAAAACAGATTGTTATTGACTTCATCATACGCCTCTAAATGTCTTCATATGTGTGTCCAGACTCACTCTAATTTGTCAGAAATTAGGCCACAATACTCAACAAATACAAATTCTTGTACGTTTGTCAAATGGCAAACGTACAACAAAAGTGATTCAGACCAATTCAAACAAACTCCCTTCACTCGCCCAGTGTTTCAGCACCACGGCCAGTTCTGTACCCAGCACTGGGTTTCACATGAAAAGTGTGGCGGGAGCTCTCCGCGGTGCTGAAATGTACTCTGGTGGTACTGCTTTGATCTGAGCAGTCAGCTGGTGATGTGAGAGAAATGTGAAGTTGTGCAAACATCATTAGGCTGTTTCAGGACATACTGTAATGGCTATTGGGGAATTTGTTATCCAGCATCAGCATGTGACAAGAGTAAAAGACAGTAAAACAGAGTAAGAGACATGACAGCATTTAGGCATTACAATGGTTTGAATGTAGATTGTCGGCATTGTCATGTAGCATGTTGATAATATGCACACACTACACACTACAGTATACAATATGGTGAATACAGACAGCATATACCATTTTGATTGTGTATGTAGAGTTTGCGGGCAGACCAATTAAGTATGTCTCTGTGTAGAAAGTAGAAGGCTCCAATTAGTTCTTACCTCAGTTGGAATTTGCTTTGGTTTTTAATGTTTGTTGCATTGCTTAGATTGCTTTTTACTTGATTTCCTTTTTGTTTTTTTATTCACTTGTTTACAAAGCATTATGAACTGTAACTATGTATTGAAAGAGTTATAAATAAAGACAATTACTGTTGCTACTGTTGTCTGGAGCAAACACACTGTTTCCACACATGCTACTGCAGCTCACTGACTCTCACTGAGAAGTATTATTACTTGGTAAAGTGCTGTTTTGTCCTGTAGTAGAAAGAAGACTAATGGGCCCTGGCTAGCCCTCCTTTTGTCCTGTAGTTGAAAACAGGCTAGTGAGGCCAGACTAGCCTACAAGTCAGAGGTGTGACCAAGTCAACTTTGCTGGAGTCCCAAGTCAGTCTCAAGTCAAGTAGTCTAAATGTAGATTACCAAGTCAAGTCCACGTCATTAATGTCAAGTCTCAAGTTTAAAGTCCATTATCAATTTAATATTGCTTTAATATTGCTTTAATTATTATTTTTTAATACAATATGGTTTTAATAGGATACAAACTTGGTAAGAGCATTATGAGTCTGATTTCTATAATCAGTTTCAATTTCAATAAATTCAATCAGTTCATACAAATTCAGAAAACAGAATTTAAATTCAGCTGTCTGGTGGAACAAATCTCATCACTTTCAATCTAAGTCATTTACACAAACACAAGATCTTAGTCCCACGTATTCTCTTCATGCATCAAGTCAAATCCCAAGAAATTAAAATTGTGACCTGAGTCTGACTCAAGTCCAAGTCATGTGACTCGACGCCTCTCCTCTGCTACAAGTTATTCTGTCCTGCAGTGAAAGCTTGCGAGCCCTGATTGGCCCTGTTTGGTCCTGCAGTGGCCTGGCGTGCTCTATTTGGAGCTCCTAAACCCTTTCAGCCTGGAAGCCAGTAAACTTTGTCTCATCCTGGGACCAAGGCTCTCTAAAACTTACTAGTGCTGACATCATGTAGGGATACAGCATAAACACACCCATAAGCTGTTTACAGTCCAGACCAAGAAACCTGGGTGGCTTCTTGTGGAATCTGTGACGACTAGCCCTGTTTGGGTCCTGTAGTGTAAACCTGGCTTTTTGACTGGTCCTTGTCCTGGTGTCCTAGAGTAAGTCCAACTAGTTGATGTAATCAGCAGTGACCTTCTCCATCCTGACCTGGCCTGTTACTCTAATCAGCCACTCTGCTACTTCATCAATCACTTGATGAGATAGCTTATTCATTACTCATGTCTGCACTCCTTCCTCTCCTTGCTGTATCTCTCTCTCTCTCACTCACTCACTCACTCTTCCACACACACGTTTTCTCTCCATTCGCTATTGGATGACCCTTGACACATGTAGGCACACACACACATGCGCACTCTCTCTCCCTCTTATTCTTTGCAACGGACTGACCTCTGACACATCCATCCGTTTATCTATTTATCTCAAGAGCTGTTTAACAAGGAAATCAGACTACTTATTCCTACTTGATGTGCCAGATGCACTCATTAATGTCAGCACACTTTCTCTCTTGCTAACCCTTATTGTCTTCTCTCTCTTTTTTTTGTTCGTCCGTCCGTCCCTCCGTCCGTTCGTCCTCTCAGTCTTTCTCCAGCCACGCTCTTATTACCATGAGCGATAGCATCGCATCATTAGAGCAGAAAGATAGAGAGGGAAAGAGAGAGAGGGGGTGGGAGTAAGAGATGAATGTTAGATGGCGACCCGGGAGCCTGCGTTAAGAGGGCTAACAGGCAATGAGAAAGACGGCTAATCACCGGGGTCCACGCTCCCTCATCACTCTTCATCTCTCTCTCTCTCTCTCTCTCTCTCTCTCTCTCTCTCCCTCTTTCTTTCAGTTGCACACTTTGAGGCCGGTCGGGGTAGAGCGGGAGACATTAGGGAGAGGTCATAAAACCAAATATTCAAATAGTTGTTCATGGGATCATCGCCTACTTTGGTAATTTTGCCGTTAAACATTTTATTATAATATTGAGTCGTTTCAATAATTTTAGCAGAGCAGGCTATGCGGTGCTCAAATGGCTGAGGAAAAGAACTATGGGCAATGGACCAGCCATTACATTACATTGAAAAAAAACATCTCCACGCAGTCTCTGATGTTTTGTACTCAAAACTTTGCTATCAGCTTTCAGTAGCTATTATGTCGTTATCAAAGCCACACAAAAGCCCAGCGTGGACAAACTTCAAGAAAATGAATGGGCGTCTTTTCAGAGTAAAGTACGGTACCATGGCTGCACAACCACAATGCTGATTCATCTCAACAAGAATCCAGCTATTTCTCCAAGCCAGGAAGATAGACCAAGGCAAACTAAAATGACAACATTTGTGAAAGTTCCTCTGATGTGTGACAGAAGCTGAACTGAGGGAATCTGTACACCTCATTGCTGGCATGATTGCTAAAGATATGAAATCACTCAGTATCATAAAGATTTTTGTCCATAATCTGCTTTAGCCTTTGTAAATTTTGAGCACCCAAACATTCATTTAGACCACACACTGAATCAGCTGAGAGAGGGGTTTTGCAAAAATTAAAGGGGGACGAGCTAGGAAAGTGCCACACCTAGACAACAAATCTCTACCAGAGATTTTAATTGTTTGAGACTTGATGCATGAAGAGAAGACTTGAGACTTGACTTGATTTGGGTTCTGGTGACTTGGGACTCGACTTTGACTTGTACTTTGATGACTTGAAAAGGTTTCTAAAGTTGACTTGACTTGAGATCTTGTGTTTGTGTAAATGACTTAGGTTGAAAGTGATGAGATTTTTCCAGCAGATGACTAAATTTAAATTCTGTTTTCTGAATTTGTATGGAATGATTGAAACTGATTCTAGAAATCAAACTCATGATGCTCTTACCAAGTTTTTATCCTATTAAAACCATATTGCATTGAAAAGTCCTAGATATTTAGTTTTCTTTAAGATATTAAATTGATACTGGACTCTTGATTTGTTCTGACTTGACTTGCTGTTCTACATTTAGACTTGAGACTTGACATTAATGACATGGACTTGACTTGGTAATCTACATTTAGACAAAGTTGACATGACACCTCTTAAATCTTTGACATCAGCTTTTCTCTAGACCTTTCTTCCTCCCTTTGCTCACTTCATTTAGGTTCACTCTTGATTCAGCTCTTGCTGCTTCAGTTCAGTTTATTTGTTTCAGTTATATTCACATCAATTCAATAACCGTTAATTAAGTCGGAATGCAGAGTTCAGACTTTTTAATGTTTCATTTCTTGTGCTGAAGAGAGTTCAGGTTGTGCCAGTAAATATTCACTCCTGTTTTCTGGCAGAAACCTCATAGACCTTTCACAATGCTTGTTAGGATTCCTTGTTATTCCTTCATTTGTTGCCAGCTTATACAGCACAGAGGAAAGCCTTGGTTCTCTAGCTTTGTTCACATAGGAATAACATGTATGGATTATAAAATTGGACATATGACTCACTGACAATTACAGTCTCTGAACACTGACAGCAAGTCAAGGCTCTGACTCACAGATCAGAGGAAATAATCTGCACCTTTCTGTGTATTATTATAGTATTATTCCTTACATGTAGTTAATACATCATTTATGAGAGATTTACAAAAGAAAGGACAAAGATGATAAACAGACCATGCAGCTTTACCCTCCTACATTGCTTCTGTGTTTCTCTCTTCCTCTGTTTTCCTTTCTTTGGGCTGCAAGTCTTTCAACTCTTGTCCTGCCCACACCTATGCAACACACTCCCGCAGAAAATGGTATGCGCCCCAAAATGTCCTGTATATCATTGAAAGGCAAATTTCAGGCAAATGGGGGGATTTAGACATGCACACAGAGGGTCTGTGAGAATCTGAGATGCTAACATCTAGGATTTGGTCAGTTTTAATAAAATTTAAGATTTTCTCCGATGGGAATCCATGCACCACATTGTTTAGAAAGCTATCTAGCACATCTGTCCATATAAGTAATTACTTTCCCTTGTTAATACACACTGTCCTCAATGTCAGTGTTTATGAGCACATTTTAATATGGCTGTTTTATCACCATATGGTGCGTAATGATTCACACACACACATAAACAGACATACAGCATACGCTTACGAGCGCACACACAGAGACACACATACAGACACAGTGGAAACACAACTGCTCACAATATGGCTACAACAATAGACAAACGCATCATTTGTGTAGGAACATTAATACTAAATGTTGTATATCAAACATTTACGTTGGCGTCTACAATAGCATGTTGTGTTGTCATGCCCAGACTAAAAAAATGTTTAATTATTCATATCCCTAGTTTGTTGCTCTTGTTAATTTATGTTGCCTTGGAGAGACAGAGACACGGAGGCTGTTACGAGACTTTGCTGGGTGGTTGCCATGGTTACGTAATCAAGCTGGGGACAGGGCTGTAGGACTCGAGACCGTTTTTTGACGGTCTTGGTCTCGTCTCGGACTCGTAGTTAATATGACTCAGACTTGAATCGGTCTCGGGAGTGAATATGACTTGGTCTTGAAGCCGTCTCGGATGAATTAACGTTACATAATATTATTGTTTTTATAATTATAATCTCTTCTAAGAAAGTGACCAGCAGCGAATGATACAATTTTCACAGTTGATAAAGTTATGCGCCCACCGAAAGGTTTAGTGACTGTTGATTGGTGATATGCCAACTACCCAACCAATGACTTTGTTTTGATAAAAAAAATAAATAATAAACTCACCATGTCCATATGTAACGTTACTCCTGCTCTCGCTCTGTCTTTCTGTCTTTTTTCCTTCTTCTTCGCCTTCTTAAATTACAGGTAAGAATATTTTCAGTCAAGCAGTGCTGAGAGCAGCATATGGTTGTGGAGCAGTAAGACAAAGTAGGTGAAATAGATTAATCCACTTCTAGTTAAGTAAAGGTGGAACTACTGTATGTTATGCCCACAATTGATTTTGTCCTCAAAACATGCTAATTTTGTTGAAATGTCTTTAGAAACCTCACTTCTATTTTAGGCAATAAACAAAAATATGCTATTTTAGTCAGTAAATACAATGGTAGCCTTGGATAACACATTGTTATGGTATTGGTCTCGAATTGGACTCGTAGTTTTGCGGTCTTGGTCTCGACCCTCCTCGGTCTTGGTCTTGAATCGGACTCGATTCACCAATGACTCAATCTGGACTTGGACTCGACCAAGGTGGTCTCAACTACAGCCCTAGCTGGGGACACACTACAAGACTGAAAAGTTTGGACTGACTTTCGCAGTTGTTTTTCATCTACCTTCATAGAGACCAGTTCCATTTGGGGAACACACACTTTAGAAACTTTCAGTCCAGGAAAATAAAGTACAGCAGTAGTCCATGCAAACTCATACTGTAGATGAAGGAAGTGCTTGTCTCGTGACATCACGCAAATCTCATTTGCATATGGTAAGAGGATTATGGAAGTCAAGGTGTGCAGCTGAGGTGTGAAGTTTCATAGTTAAAGTTAAATCTTCAGTGATACAACTTTACTTTCATTCATTAATTAGATACTGCTCAATAAACAACAGACAAGATTTGTAGAAAATTATTTTCTCAACTGCTGTGAAACATGAAGTTTGATAGCGGCCAGGTACAAAAGACTGAAGTGTCTCAACCTGACTGACCTGTATTTGCCTCTTAATGACCACTGCGGTGTGTTAAAAAAAAACACGTTCATCATCAGCGTATCGGCGCATCTCATTTCCTATTGAAAGCCTTCTACTAGGCGAAGTCAGTCGAAGTTCTAACTTTCTCGCTGCTGTAGTTCTTCAAGATACAATGACATCTTCATCCCCCCCCAAAAAAAAAAAAATTGAAAAAAATCCAACAAATCCCCATCAATAAAGAGATTCTTTTATCAGTGGGGACAGTTGACGGGAACCCGAACGGAGGAAAAAAGACAACACGGACAGGGAAAGCCAGATCTCGGTGACACCTTGACAACTCCGGCAAAGCGTCGTTCACACACGGAGTCAAGTACCGCCGTAATCCCCGACAGTCTGCCGGCCCCGAGCTTCAACTTCATCTCCGCCGAGTTTTTAAACCGGTAGACACTTCAAAGGGGCCGTCCTAACATTAGCTACAGCGATAACAATGTCACGTCGCCGCGCCTAACACATCCTGGCAGACGATTTCTCACTAATTAAAGCCGGCGTAAGAGGCAGTTGACACACGACACAGTGTCAAAGTGAAAAGTGGAGAGGGGAGAGAGACGTAGAGCTAAAGTGAGAGAGATTAGAAAGAAAGAGAGAGAGTGTTTCCTGGCGTTGTACTGTTTATCTTGTCACGCAAGACGACGGCGAGGGGAAAAGGCCGGTCAGACCGGGCGCTGGTCAAAAACAACACCTTCATTAGGCCGAGATGGAGAGAAGAAATAGAAGAAAAGCTAATAAAAAAAAAAAAGAAATAAAGTGACAAGAGAGAGGAAGGGAGGAATGAGAACGCTGTGGGAACGCAGCCTTCACTTGTCAAGATAGCTGCTATGTGGGATGGAGGGAGAGAGAGAGAGAGGGAGGGAGAGAAACTGCAGATGATCTATTCTACAGTGTCTCTCTCTCTGTCTCTTTTCTCCCTCCCCCCTCTGTCTATCTTTCTCTTTCTCTCTCTCCCTTTCTGTCTGTTTGTCTTTCTCTCTTTTTCCGTTTCATTTCACTGTCTAGTTCTTTCTTTCTTTCTTTTTTCTTTCTGTCTCTCACATTCTCTCTCCCTCCCTTTCTTTCATATTCTCTCCTTTCTTTTTTCTGTCTCTCTCCCTCACTCTTTCTCCCTTCTGCTCTGATTATCTCTCCCTCTTTTTCTGTCTTTCTTTACAGTCTCTCTCTCTCTGTCACTCCCTATCTTTTTTCTCCCTCCCTCTCTCTTTCTATCTTTCACTTTGTCTCTCTCCCTTTCTCTCTGATCAGCTTTCTGTCTGAGTTTGTCTTTCTTTTTCCATTTAATTTCACTGTCTAGTTCTTTCTTTCTTTCTTTGTCTCTCTCTCTTTCACATTATCTCTCCCTCCCTCTCTTTCGTGTCCTCTTCTTTCTTTTTTCTGTCTCTCTCACTCTTTCTCTCTCTCTCCTGCTCTGATTATGTCTCCCTCCCTCTCTTTCTGTCTTTCTCTCACTTCCTCTTTCCCTGTCTTTGTCTTGCTCTCTCTTTTTCTCCCGTCTCTACCTTCCCCTCTTTTTGAGGTCAGTCGTTTTTGTTTTTTTGTTTTTTTGATGATTTTGTCCCCCTTTTTCCTCCCCCTCTTTGTCTCCTCATGAATAAATGTATGTATTTATTTCATCCTTCCTGCCTTGCCTATCCCCACGGCTTGTCAAAATAACACCTTCTCTAGGACAGATAGAGGCGATGAATAAATGGAAGAACAGAAAACGACAGAGGAAAAGTAAGCGTCTCACAGAAGGAGAGGAAAATAATCGATGAAGCGTCATGAACAAGTCTACTTGTGTAAACAACTTTAGTTTTATGGCTGCAACACCGTTGATTCTTTTCCCACAGCAAAACTTTCATCACCTGCTTTAAGCTCAGCATGACACAAAAAACACCAGCGATTTTTGTGAATAAGAGCAGACGGTGTAACACTACATTCGGGCAGAACGCAAGAAAAGAAAAATCGGGTTGGCGCCAATACATGCAAAGTCAATTGAAGGAGGCGAACAATGCGAAATGGAGGCAGCTTCGGTTGAGCGAGAAATTCGCCCAACGCAGCAAAGTGAAAGCCATTCAGTTTCAAGCGGGACTGAAAATTTCTCCTAGTATTTACAGCAGGACAAATGCCCATTGGGTGTTTATGACCAATAACCAGAGGTGGGGACTCAAGTCACATGACTGCGACTCGAGTCAGACTCTAGTCACAATTGTAATTGCTTGAGACTTGACTTGATGCATGAAGAGAAGACTTGAGACTTGGCTTGGGTTCTGGTGACTTGGGACTTTGACTTTGATGACTTGAAAAGGTTTCTAAAGTCTTGACTTGAGATCTTTTGTTTGTGTAAATGACTTGAAAGTTTGAAAGTGATGAGATTTTTCCAGCAGACTAAATTTATATTCTGTTTTCTGAATTTGTATGGAATGATTGAATTTATTGCTATTGATGCTCTTACCCTTTTTATCCTATTAAAACCATATTGCATTGAAAAGTCCTAGATATTTCGTTTTCTTTAAGATATTGATACTGGACTCGTGATTTGTTCTGACTTGACTTGCTGTTCTACATTTAGACTTGGGACTTGATTTAAGACTTGTGCCTCAAGACTTGAGACTGACTTGGGACTCAGGCAAAGTTGACTTGGTCACAGCTCTGCTGATAACACCGACCAATGGCATCGGCATAAAACGTTTAGAAAAGCTAGGTTCCCCACAGAAGACATCAGTGGTGCCAAGCTTGGGGCAAACAGATTAAAATGTAAACATGATAGAATAAAAAAGAAAAATCATGCCGAAACAAACTTTCAAGTAATCGATATTGTCTCCTCTAGAAAGAAGAAAACCAAAACCAGTACTCATAATGGCCGAGTTTGTTGCTCCTGGCTGCTTCCTGTTGGGTCAAGTGGTGGCATCAAACATGCTAGCATGTCGCATCATGCTAATTTCATTCCTTACTTTTCAAATCAAGCAATCAAATTTGAAATAACTGTCGCTGCATTCATGCAAACAGTTCATTTGAAGTCTACTCTGCAGCTAACTGTTGGCATTAATGCAAGAAGATTTTCCACAAAACGGTTTCATGCATGATTTATGTAACATCTCTTCTCTTTGTCTTTCTCTTTGTCTACACTTCTTTCTCTCTCTCTCTCTCTCTACTATACAGGCAGGCGAATGAGGAGTACCAGGTGCTGGCGAACTCGTGGCGTTACTCCTCCGCCTTTTCCAACAAGCTCTTCTTCACTGTGGTGGACTACGATGAGGGAGCCGACGTTTTCCAACAGGTAGCTCCATCGCATCGATCCCCAATGTATTTGTCCAGTCACCCAACCCTACCTTGCACCTTTCATTCTTTCCTTTTCCCCCACCATTCCTTCCTTCACTTTTTTTCCTCCTTTCCATCGTCTTCCCTTTTTTTTCTTTAGCCCTACTGCACACACACACGTTCTTGCAGAGGCAGTGACGAGTCATGTATGTCAGGTGAGAAAGCTCGGTAGGTTGACTGGTGTGTTGTCTTTTTTCTACTCACACACACCGACACTAACACAAACATTTTAAGAGACAATCCACCGATTAAGTTAAAGAAAAATTCACGTCACGTTCAGCCCTATTTTCCTGACTTTAGCGCGTGGGCAGAGTACAAACAGCAACAAAATGTGAGTGTGGGTGTCAGAGTGTCTGCAGGCCTTTCAAAAGTCTAAAAAAGCTTAACATGAATTATCAAAATTCTTATTAAGTATTAAATGTTGTAAGTTATTTTTTACCATCCAATGACAATTCTTAGTCTATTCTTAGATTAATACAGAACAGGGATAGTAGTATCGTATCTGCTTTACTAAACACAGTTAGACTTCATGTACCTTAAACCTGCAATAAGTAATATCAGATCTTACAACCAATCCTGAAACTAATGTGTGCTAAGTGGATATTTCATTGAGACATAATGATATAAAGCAATATCCACACAGCAGCAGCTGTGTTGCTGTTTTCACCTCTTTTCTAAAGCTTGTTGTCAAATTCCGCTCCTGAACGAAGCTCCTCTCAGTCCATTCAATAGCTTTTAATGTTTTATAAACTAGCTCGTCTCCTCCCTCACTTTTAAACAGCGAGGGAGGAGAAAAAATTCTGGTAATGGCGGAATCGATGAAGGGAGCGAGGAAACTTGTTAAACTAGTAAACCTGCTACCTGCCTCTTCACTTGTCATTGTGGGACATGTAACCTTCGGGGGGAGAAAAATCTGGCAAAGTGAGACTGGTAACCGGTGACGCTTCTCCGTAGCTATGTTTAGCTTAGCTGTTAGCCTTTATGCATGATTCTTTGCTAGGTTTGTCCTTCCACTGTTTACAATTGTGTTGCGGTTTCTATCACCCTCTAGTGGTCGGAAAATCGATTATTGGAGCTTTAACAATTCATTTAATGTTGTCCTTTTTCTTATCCTGCCCATTTATAGTTTCATAACTTCCATTAGCTATGTTCAATGACAAACAGGCTTGTTTTGCCAGCTTTTTGTCTCTTTATTTTCGTTTTTTTATTGGTCTTCACTTACAAGTATAATTTAAAAAGGTCTCTAAAAGTCTTAAATTTGGCTTTCTGAAACCTGAAGATATTCTGTTGTGTGTGTGTGTGTGTGTGTGTGTGTGTGTGTGTTTATGCGTGCACGTGACCCCTGCGGGAGCTCGCACGTGCATTTAACTTTTTGCGAACTTCCAATCCAATGTCACGTTCCCTTTATGTGTTTTCTGTCACCTACACACACACACACACACACCTGTATAATGAACACGCTCTAAATAGCCTTCATGCAGAAAAAAAAAAAAAACAAGCCAAACATCAACTCCCACACCATAATATACATAATCACTGGTCACCATGGCAACTCGGTAGCCCACAGGGCAGGTGGATCGGGGCGGGATTGTCTTTCAGCGACGGAGTGAGGTTTAATAGTCGAATGTAAATACAGCAACACCTCTCCCACTCTGTCTTCACTTTTTCCTCTCCTTCCTCCTCTCTCTCCTCACTTATTTGCTTCCGTTTCTTTGTCTCCGTCCTTGCGTGGTTTGCATGTTTGCTTCGTTCTTTCATTCTTGCTTGTTTTATTGGTTTCTGTCTTCCTTTCTTCTCTGCTTGCGTACGTGTTGTCATTCTTTTTTTTTTTTATTTGCTGACTTGCTTGCTTTCTTGCTTTTTTTTTTCTTGGTTGCCTTCTTTTTTCTTTCTTTCTTTTTGACTTCCTTTCTTTCTTTCCTGCTACTTTTACTCTATTATTTCTAGGCTATTTGTTTTTTTCCCATGGCTCTACACCCCCTCCCTGCACCCCCCAACCCCCTTTCTAATTATAGAAATAGCCAATTGAGATTTAAACGACAGGTAATTACATGCACATCACTCTATTTTTCCTTTTTGCCTTGTTTTCTTTTACAATGTGTGTGTGTGTGTGTGTGTGTGTGTGCACGTTAGTTTCAGTTTGCTTGTTTTCAGTAAGCATCTGTGTGTGTGTGTGTGTGTGTGTGTGTGTGTGTTTGTTTGTGACTGCACACATGTATCTAACCCATTCTTCACCTTTTCCCCCCTTGGGAGAACTGGTGGCTGGCTTTCTTATAATGAAGAGAAATAATCTGCATAATGACACTCCACTCTCCTCTCCTCTTCTCCTTTCCCCTCCCCTCTCCTCTCCTCTACTCCTCTCCGTTTTCCTCCTCTCCTCTCCTTTTTCCTCCTCTCCTCTCCTTTTTCCTCCTCTCCTCTCCTTTTTCCTCCTCTCCTCTTCTCCTTTCCCCTCCCCTCTCCTCTCCTCTACTCCTTTCCTTTTTCCTCCTCTCCTCTCCTCTCCTCTCCTCTCTCCTCTCCTCCTCTCCTTTTTCCTCCTCTCCGCTCCTCTGCTCTCCTCCTCTCCTTTTTCCTCCTCTCCTCTCCTTTCCTCTCCTCTCCTCTCTTCTCCTCTCCTCTCCTCTCCTTTTTCCTCCTCTCCTCTCCTCTCTTTTCGTCTCCTCTCCTTTCCTTTCCTCTCCTCTCCTCTCCTGTCCTCCTCTCCTTTTTTCTCCTCTCCTCTCCTCTCATCTCCTCTCCTTTTTCCTCCTCTCCTCTTCTCCTTTCCCCTCTCCTCTACTCATCTTCTTTTTCCTCCTCTCCTCTCCTCTATTCTACTCCTCTACTGTTTCCTCCTCTCCTCTCCTCTATTCTACTCCTCTACTGTTTCCTCCTCTCCTCTCCTCTCCTCTCCTCTATTCTACTCCTCTACTGTTTCCTCCTCTCCTCTCCTCTATTCTACTCCTCTACTGTTTCCTCCTCTCCTCTCCTCTACTCCTTTCCTTTTTCCTCCTCTCCTCTCCTCTCTCCTCCTCTCCTCTCCTCCTCTCCTTTTTCCTCCTCTCCTCTCCTCTGCTCTCCTCCTCTCCTTTTTCCTCCTCTCCTCTCCTCTCCTCTATTCTACTCCTCTACTGTTTCCTCCTCTCCTCTCCTCTCCTCTCCTCTCCTCTATTCTACTCCTCTACTGTTTCCTCCTCTACTCTCCTCTCCTCTATTCTACTCCTCTACTGTTTCCTCCTCTCCTCTCCTCTCCTCTATTCTACTCCTCTACTGTTTCCTCCTCTCCTCTCCTCTCCAGGTATCTTGGGGGGGGGGGGAAGAAGAGAGCGTAAACCAGTTGACTTTATTGTTGTGGATAATAGTAGGGTGTCCTGGGATTTGGAGTTAAACGGGTAGAAAACACGGAGGGAGGGAGCGAGGGAGATGAAAGATGGGTGGGGATCTAGAGGAAGGAGATAATCAGCCTCATTTAAAATTCATGTTACACCGATTGTCTTCATTTAAGGGTGTGTGTGTGTGTGTGTGTGTGTGTGTGTGTTTGAAAGGGAAGACAGAAAGAGAGAGTAATGCAGGTGGACAGAGGGAGAGAAGGGTGTAAGTATTGTAGCGGTGCTGTCTGTCCATTCATTAGCCATAATGACCAGCACACACACACACACATACTGCGCGGCAATTAGACCATCACACACACACACACACACACACACAGACACTGAAGCATGTGTTTGCCACACACTTACAGGCATGATGGAAATCCACTGATCTACTTTCCCCATGCATAATGATCTCATTGCACCGCAGCCCTAGATTTGAGTGTTTTGTGATATATAATTCATGGTTCCCACTGGTCATGGAATTTCCGTAATATAAAGGAATTTCAAGAAGCGTATTCCAGACAGGGGAAAGGCCCGGGAATCGGGACACTTATAGCAGAATATATTTCACAACTTGTTTCGCACATTTATCGCATTAGATGTTTTTTTTCAGCCTGACTGGAGTGGAAGCCAGACTGTTCACCCCTTTAGAAAAAACAAACAAAAACACAGCATTAACAAACCGGGGGAGGAAGAATATTTTTAGGTCACGGAGGCGCCGCGACTTATGGGAAAGTCATGAAATTTTACATCACAGTGGGAACCCCGATAATAGCATTTTAATGGTGTAATAAATATCTTTGTCTTTATCTCTTTCTCTCTCTCTCTCGCTCCGCTCTTTCTCTCTCTCTCGTCCTAGATGAGAATCTTCTTTCTTTTTCTGGGGATGATATCAAAATTGCTTGTATGTTCATCTAAAAATGTGTGATATTAACTTGCTATCCCCCACCTTTCTCTCTCTCTCTCTCTCTCTCTCTCTCTCTCTAGCTGAATATGAACAGCGCTCCGACCTTCATGCATTTCCCAGCCAAAGGAAAGCCGAAGAGGGCCGATACGTTTGACCTGCAGAGGATCGGCTTCGCCTCAGAGCAGCTGGCCAAGTGGATCGCAGACCGTACCGACGTTCAGGTACACACACACACACATATACACACACACACACACACACACACATATACATACACACATACACACACAAAATATGAGTAGATACGCATAACCTCAATAAAGTGGAGAATGGTGGTTGGGAGGGTCAGTGGCTAGTGTGGTATCTCAGAACCTGGACACACACACACTACAAAAATACCCATCTTAAAGGAACAGTTCACCCTAAAATGAAATCTCAGTCTTCATTCACTCACCCCCATGTCAGTGGAAACTCACAGAGAGTTAACCCCTGGAGTTCCATCTCAGCCTTCCCCCAAACTATTGAAGTTAAAGGGGCCATCTTTTTACAGCTCCAAAAAAAAGCATAACATGACCATCACATTTCTCCAAAGAGCTTGTGCAAGATAAGCCAAGTGTTTTGTAGCCAAATGATTGCACTGTGGGTCAGAAAAGTCCAATATTTACCCCATTATGTCATAGATTGTCCTCACTGACAATGCTTTGCTCTATTACACACCAACTGTGTGTTTGGTGGTCCTATAAACTTCAATGGATTGACATGGGAGTGAGTAGATAATGACTGAATTTTCATTTTGGGGTGAACTTTTCTTTTAACAAGTCATTTAGTCTTAAAATTGTATTTTTCTTTAAACAGGGGAACAATTCTGCCCGTGGGGTGTGATAATTCTGCTTGTTTCCAGTGGAGTTTCATTTGTTTCAGGAATTTTCCGGAAACAAGCATCCATATATTGAAGTACAATAAGGTAGTATCTAGAAAATGACATTCAAGAATATTCTTGAAACACGTTGATTTACATTGGAAACAAGCAAAATTATCCCACCAACATCAGAACATCAGAAAAGCAAGATTTTAAGACAATACTCTAGTCAATACTAGACAAAATGACTTGTTAAGATGGATATTTGTAGCAGTTCTGTATCTCTCTCTCTCTCTCTCTCTCTCTCTCTCTACTCTGTCTACTCCATTGCACAGTATTAAAATGCAGGGTTTGTCTTTACAAGGACAGACGCAACGTTGGCCGTGTCAAAGCATTTCAAGCTCACGTCGGCTGATTTCCAATGCCAGCTCCCTGGCCCGGGGTGTCACACATATACACGGGTGTTAGGCGCTCTTGCTCGGGGGCACTTGAGTTGTCGGCACCAGGGAGATCAAACCCGCGACCCTTGGACTACAATTTTTTTTCCCCTGCCTGAACAACCTGTCAAGCCAACTACAGGCAGATGGAGTCCGCGCATCCAGCTGACATCCTGTTGATGCATTTAGATTCAAGAGGCTGCGTTTCAGAGAAAGCGAAGGGGAGCACTTACCCTAAGTGCTAGCTTTCAGACACTTCAATGTGACTTTAACCGCTTCAATAAAGAACAGAGCAGAGAAGGAAAAAAGACAGGGCAGATATATGATATAAAAAAATAAAAATAAAAAAAAAGGTGGAGGGACGAATAAATTGGCGTGATGGTGGAACATGAATGAAACGTGGCAAGAGAATCTGTCTGTGGATTTAGTGCCACAATAGCGTCCGTGAATGAAAATGAGGATAGATGGGGAAGGTGGAGGAGGTCGGACCACTGTGGAAACATATCAGCCATTAGCTCTGGCTTGTTGTGACCATCATTATGCATCACAGGCAGCAGCTTCTCAAAATACTGCTCTGAATGACACCGTATTTTTCTGAATATATACCTACACTTAGGGGCCACTTTCTTAAATGTACCTCTCCATTTATGCAAACAGCTCACTCTTCTAGACAATGAGCGACCAATAAATAAAGTACAAAGCACGCAGACGAGGTCGAGAGGTTCAGTTACTGTTCGACTGAAGGCAACAATGGGCAAGACGTGTAATGTATGCGACTTTGAACGTGGTATGATCATTGATTCTAGACGCACCGATTCCAACATCTCAGAAACAGCAAACCACCTGTGATTTTCATGCACCACAGTGTCTAGAGGTAACCAGGAACGGACCAACAAGCAAAACAAAATCCTGTCAGCTGCAGTCTTGTGGGCAAAAACCTTATTGATGAGAGAGAAGAATGGCAAGACTTGGGCCACAAGTCTTGCCAGTACAACAGTGATGTGCAGAAGGGCATCTCGGAACTCTACTCTTGAAGCAGATGGGCTACAGCAGCGGAAGACCATGCCAGGTTGCGCTCCTGTTGGCTAAGAACAAGAAGAGAAAGTTACAGTGGGCACATGGTCGCCAAAACCAGATGATTGAGGAGTTGAAAAACATTTCCAGGTCTGACGAATCCTCGTTTCTTGTGTGATATGCTGATGACACGGTCGTAATTTGGTGTAAATGACATGAATCCATGGGTCTATCCAGGCTGGTGTCAACAGAACAGACTGGTGGTGGTGGTAGAACAGTGTGGCGAATGTCTTCTTGGCTCACATTAGGCTCCTTAGTACCAGTGGAGGATCATTTGAATGCCACAGCGTACCATAACATTGTTGCTGACTAGGTGCATCATCATCATGAATCCTCTCAAGATGGTTCCAGGAACATGACAGTGACTTCAGTCGTCTCCAGTGGACTGCGCAGTCCCCAAATCTCGAGCCAAAAGAAAACATTTGGGACGAAGTGAAATGGGATGTTGGCAGTACAAATGTTCCACTAAACATCTGCAGGAATTATGACGCTATCGAGTCAGCATGGACCAAGATCTTTGTGTATATACACAGTATACATACCAAAGAAGAGATGCATTTTTGCTAAATTGTTCTAATTTCTTTCTCTCTCTCACACACACAAACACACACACACACACCAGGTTATAGGCTAGGCTGCAGACTGTAGCAGTTGCAGAGCTTGAGGCTACATCTCTTCATTCTCTCTCTCTCTGTCTCTCTGAATTATGGGTAGTGAAGTTGTAATCCAATAACACTCCGCGGCAGCAGACGAGACACTCGTTCTCTGTGGTGCCATAATCACTGTGGCTGACACACACACACAGACATGTTCCATCTTTGGGAACGTGTTACCATCGCATCCGTTGAGAGCAGACACAGCATATTGTCGGTTTAGTTTCATGGTCAGAGACACACACACGCACACAGTCTTGGTGGGCATGTTAAGGCTGACATGATGAATAGAATATGGTCCCTTTACCCCTGACTGTCTAAGGGAGTGGTTGTCAAACATCCAGGGGTCCTTGAGTGGGTTCCAGGAGTCACTGAGGGGGTTGTAGGGGTCACTGAGTGTGCTCCATGGGTCCTTGAGGGGGTACCAGGGGTCCTTGAGGGGGTTCCAGGGGTCCTTGAGTGGGTTCCAGTGGTCCTTGAGGGTGTTCCAGAGGTCCTTGAGGGTGTTCCAGAGGTCCTTGAGTGTGTTCCATGGGTCCTTGAGGGGTTCTTGAGGTCCTTGAGGGGGTACCAGGGGTCCTTGAGGGGGTCCTTGAGGGGGTTCCAGTGGTCCTTGAGGGAGTTCCAGGGGTCCCTGGTGGTGTTCCAGAGGTCCTTGAAGGGGTTCCAGGGGTCCTTGAGGGTGTTCCAGAGGTTTTTGTGGGGGTTCCAGATGTTACTGAGGGGGTTGTAGTGGTCCTTGAAGTGGTTCCAGGAGTCATTGAAGGGGTTCCAAGTGTTTTTCTTTATCCCAATTAGAGAATGGATTTCACTCTCACCTCCATTATCTCCTCACATACACTGTAGACAGTTATACTATTCAGTATTGAATCAGCAACACTAATCCTCCCATGTGGGTCCCTTAGACAAAATCATATCACATGGGTGTCTGTGGTCTACTATGTATCTATATGAGGGTCTGTGCCATGAAGACATTTGACATTCGAATCTTTAGTCTAAGGAACAGAATGAGCACTTGCAGGGTTTTGTATCAGCTATTAAGAAAAGAAAACTTTTTTTAGAATCATAGTACATGTGTTTTAAAAGTGCAATGGAGTTTAAAATTTCTGCAGCCTGTCAAATGCTTCTCGGCTCTGAAAGTTTTTTTTTTTGCACAAAACTGATAGGCAGACAAATGGAATGGCTCTTTCAGTGACTTTTGGGTTTAAAAACTTAAAGACAAAATGGTGCTGAATTTGCTCTTTGGCTCACGGTTGGCACATTCTGACATAAAAGAACAGAGATCTAAGGCTTTGTCGCTGTGAATAGCGTTGAAATTCCACTAAGCCATAGGTTTCAATGAACAAACCCGTGGATTAAAGTCTTTCCAACTTTTTTTTTTATTATTTTTTTTTTTCTTCATTGAGGAAAGACTTCCCTTGGTTCTACTTTTCTTTCGTGTCAAACGTGCCAAAGAGTGAATTGATGTGTTTCCGTCTTGAAGTTTTAAACCTGAAACGCGGCGCTCTCTCCACCCCCATCTCCTTTTTGACTTTGCCTTGACTCCCTCCCTCCCTCGCTCCTGGGTTCATATCTGTTGTGTTGTGGCTCCATTCCTTTATTTTCCTCCTAACTTTGTTTATCTGTTGTCTTTCTCTCAATTTTCCAGCTCAGTTCTATTCATTTGAGTTGAATATAATTGAATTCTCTCTGCTTTATTGGTATGAATGTTCAGTGAATGGTATCTAAATACAATTTATGTAATATTATATTGTACATATTCTCAAACCAAGTAATAAATCATCATAATTTGGTGTGAATGTCTAAACTGTTGTGTTTCTATTTTGGCAAATTGACATTTTGTTAAGTACTTTGACATTTGACCTTTTAAAACTATTTTTAATATAGCTTCTTAGAAACAGTCATAAGAACAAAGCCATTGAATTTCAATGCAGAAATAAATACAAAACGAAGCACTAAAAATAAGTACATAACTATAAACATCTCTCCTCATGTTTAAACATCCTGTTTTTCACACTGTCTCTCTCTGTCTTTCATCTCGGCTCAGTATCTCTCCACCTTATTCTTATTCTCATCTCACACTGCTGTGTGTGTGTGTGTGTGTGTGTGTGTGTGTGTGTGTTTTAGCGTTGCCTTGCTTTTCTAAATTTCTTTCTTTGGTTGTCTGTCTGTCTCTTCCCTCTCTCTCAAGTCAGCAGTTATTGTATTTTCATGACTGTTTATCAAGAACAATACTGCCAAAGCGGTTTACACAATGTCATTTTTCAAAAACCCAGCAAACAGTTTATACATTCAAACCATATTGAGATGATTCATCATTTGATTTTTAAGACTTGCGCTCTACCATGGTACACAATTATCAATATCTATCACATATTTGTATTGTTTTTATTCAGTTGTGTCAATACACTTCATCTAAGATTCATGCCAATGAAGCATATTGTATTGAATTTAACTGGAAAACAGGCAGAAGGAAGAAAGTTTATACATTCAGACCATATTGAGATGATGAATTATTTAGTTTGAAAGCATGCACTATACAATGGTACATAATCCCCACTAGCTATAATAATGTATAGCAATTCCAAAATGGAGAAGTCATACGAGGCATTCATCTCTCTCTCTCTCTCTCTCTCTCTCTCTCTCCCTCCCTCTCTCTCCAGATCCGTGTTTTCCGTCCTCCCAACTACTCCGGGACCATTGCTCTGGCTCTGTTAGTGTCTCTGGTTGGAGGTCTGCTGTATCTGAGGAGGAACAACTTGGAATTCATCTACAACAAGACTGGATGGGCCATGGCTGCGCTGGTACGACACACACACACACACACACACACACACACACACACACACACACACACACACACACACACACACACACACACACACACACAGATATACTGTATATATCAGATGCTAGGTGGGAACCTATCATTTAGTCTAGTACTGAGTCTTAAGTTTTTTGTGTTGTTTTTTTTTGAAGCAAGTGATTCTGCCAATGGGATGAGGCAATTTCACTTGTTTCCAATGCAATTTCAGACATTTTCCAGTAACAAAAGTGCCAATATTTTGAAACAAGGGAAAATAAGGCAGTTCACTCCACTAGTAATAAGAAAAGAAAGACACTTGATTTCAGAAAATGTATAAAACAAGAGAAACTGCATTGAGCATTTTGAGACTGAGTATGAGACGAAATTACTTAAGATGGATCCTTTTTGCAGTGCAACACTTAATCTCTCTCTCTCTCTCTCTCTCTCTCTCTCTCTCTCTCTCTCTCTCTCTCTCTCTCTCTCTCTCTCTCTCTGTCTCTCTCTCTCTCTCTCTCTCTCAGTGCGTGGTGTTTGCCATGACGTCTGGTCAGATGTGGAATCATATCAGAGGTCCTCCCTACGCCCACAAGAACCCCCAGAACGGACAAGTGGTACGACCCCGTCTCGCTCTTTCTTTTCTTCCATCCATCCATCCATCCACCCACCCACCCATTTGTCCCCCCTTTCATTCTCTCGGTCGCTCATTTCGTCCTGTCCTCGCTCTCTCATTCCGCATATCTATCCCTCCATCTTGTTTCATTTGTTCCTTCATTAATTTGTTCCTGCCCTCCTACTTTCCTTCTCTCCTGCTTTCCTCCCTCCATTTCTTCCTTCCTCGGTGCCCTTGTTTGCCCTTCCTGACCTCATTTCATCCTCCTTTTTTCCACTTCTTTCCTTCCTTCCCTCCTGCTTTCCCTCCTTCCTTGCATTTTCTTTCCCTTCTTCCTCGCTGTTTCTTTCTTCCTTCCTTTCTTCCTTCTTTCCAGTCTTTTTAGTATACCTTTGTTCTTTCCTTCCTTGATTCCTTTTTCATCCACCTTGCTTCCTTCTCTCATTTTCATGTTCCTTCCCTCCTTCTTTCCTTCCTCTATTTCTTAAATCAACCAGTCACTGTTTTTTATTTTTATTTTTTATTTTACAGCACAGTAGTACACTTCAAAACAAATATCCTTCCAAAATAAGTCATTTAATCCAGTTAATTAATCATCATAGTTGATTAAATTTCATTTAATCTACTATTGTGAAAGTGGAAAAAATCTGCCAGTGGAATGAGATTTCTTTTTTTTTCTTCAGTCATCTATCATTTTCTTGATACTAGTGGCATGATCTGCCTTATTCAAATTGGAAACAAGTGTAATTAAGTGTAATCACACCATCGACTCATTTTTTTAATCAGAAAAATAATATTTTAAGACTCTATTTGGATTATATGGTGAGTAAATATGCATATTTTTTGCAGTGTGGACACTGAGGCTGCATTAGATCACTGATAGCAACATCTGTGGGACTGTGAGGTTGTTGGCCTCCAGTAACACACACCATGTACCATTACCACCTGCTGACAGGTCAACACTGGGGCACCGTGTGTGTGCGTGTGTGTGTGTGTGTGTGTGTGTGTGTGTGTATGTCGTTGTGATATTGGACAGCTGGGAACAGTCATGGTGTCTTAATATCAGCCTGGAGACACATCAGGCTCACCTTCGAGGAGAGAGAGAGTGTGTGTGAGGGAGTGTGAGAGTGTGTGTGTGTGTTTGTGTGTGTGTGCCTGGAGATATGTCACACTCGTATTTGAGTAGACAGACCGGGAGTGTGTGTGTGTATGCGAGTGTGTGTCTCTCTCTCTCATTTCTTTCTCCCACCTCAGTGTATGTGTGTGTGTGTGTGTGTGTGTGTGTGTGTGTGTGTGCGCGTGCACACAGCAGGGATCTTCCCAACAGAAAAAGACATAAAGGGAAACCAGGGAGACAGACATAATAGATGAGATAGATAGATAGATAGATAGATAGATAGAGATGAAATAGCTAGATAGATGATAGTCTGACTCTTTCATTCATCTTTTATTTTCTCTCCTCTGTATTCCTCTGTCTCTCTCTTTCTCTGGACAAATGGACACTCATATGCGTGCGGACACACTTTCACTCTCTCTCTCTCTCTCTCTCACACACACACACTCACAGCCACACACTCACACACAGCATTTATAGTGTTGCGGATATAGTTTTGCTGGTCATCATTTAAGTTTGTTCATCCGAGTGTGAAATTAAAAAAAAAAAAAAAAAAAAAAAGGAAGAAGAGAAAATGAGGGAGGACGAGAGATCGGGGGCGGGGAGAGTGAGGGAGGGTGGGAATGAGGGAAGATGGGAGAGAGAAAGAGAGATATTAACCTAAATACAGTATGTGAATACATTTCTACAGTATTTATGTCATCTGAAAAGTGCCATATCTGCATTTACAGATACACACACACACACCCGCACACCACACACCACACACACACACACACACACACACACACCCCTACACAATGAGAGACGCATGGGCTCAGGCACACAAGTCAATAGAGGAGTGTGGCCATTGTGGGCAAAGTCAATTCAGGACACGCAGAGAAAGAAAAGCATTGGTATTCCTGATAGCCAGCACTCTGACACACACACACACACACACACACACACACGCAGAGTCAAAGGAAAAACAAAAAAAAGACAGAAATGCACCACAACCTCCCTCTTGCCCCTTTCCCTCCCTTCCCTTCTTCTCTCCCTCCCTCCCGCTCTCCCTTGTTCTTTCTATCTGGAGACAAGGCGCTCTATTTGTCAGGCTCTGTTGGCTCTCTGTCATTTTTCAGTCTCTTTGACAACAAAATAGGTTACACCCTCCTCACCGCTCTCCCTCTCCCCCTCCCTCCCTTCTCCCCTCCCCTCCTCTCTCTCTCTCTCCCTGTTCTTTCCTTATCTCACCGCTCCCCCCCCCCCCCCTCCCCCCCCCGCCTTAACCGCCGACTTTCTTCTGCACCGTTTTTTTTTGTGCTCGCCAGAAAGGACAAGCGTCGACATGTGCTGGTGTCGCTCAGGCCGGGGACACGCTAGAAGACTCTTAAAATCCTTACCGGTTTTGGCACGCATTTTTTTTTGTCTCTCAGTCGTAAATATCCTCACACTAGGCGATTACGCAAGGACGGGTATTGCACACTTAATGATATAACTGAGATTATCCTGCTGATACATTAACCTCTAATCTCCAATGTGGCAGCAGTCAAAACAGCAGGCTCAGTACGCCCACCTCACTGTGAACTCCACTCTCATTGACGGTCCCCGATCCCCCACACACTACAGGACTCATCCAGATGGTGCACATAAATATCAAAACATGTTCGATATTTCAGTGCGCGAGTCGATCAGGGCGGTTAAGATCGAATCTGTAAACTCTTCGCTCTAGCAGATAATCTTTGCCAAACATCGGTCCTGACCAATTCTTCAAAAAGCCTCCAGTGTGTTCCCTAACCCTAAAAGACCGTAGGATTTTCATTAGGTCCTTTGTTGAACCGTGCATGTTGGAAATGACTGTACTAGTCTTTATAAGCCACCACAAGTTGCTGCTCCCGCTGTGGTTATTTTCCACTGCAGTTGCATTGGAAGATTGCTTTTTCCATTTCACATTTCTCGACAATTCAAATTGCTTGTGGAAGCATTTGGCTGGCTAGTAGAAGATTTGTTTCAAGTTCCCTTATTTTACGGAGAAGGTAAGTGCATCATTTTACAACATTGTAAATTGGGCGTAATCCTTGTCGAGGATGTCATATTAACATAGTTGGCCTTGCTAAGTGTATGTTAGTTACGTTGTTTAGCTGTTGTAGTGAGTTGTTGGCAATTTGATTTTAATTATCATTGTTACATTTTCATTTTCTAGGACGCTAACAGCTGGCAAGCATGTAACTTGCGCTCAGCTTGTTTTCTCGTTATCCTTCATCCCTTCTGTCTCATTTCTTTCTTTCATACATTCGTCTCTACCCTCATCGCTACTCATCCCTTTCCGTCTCGCTTCATCCCAGCTTCCCTTTTTCCCTCGCTCTCTCCTTCTTCCCTTCTTCCTTCTCTCATTCCCTCCCTTCCTCCTCCATGCCCTCCCTTGTACCTTACCCTTCTCCCTCCCTCTCTCTCGCAACTCCTCTCTAAGCCTATCTCCCTCTCTGTCCTCATGCCATGTAATAGCCTGTAAAAGGAAGAGGTACAGCCAGCTAGCCCAGAAGAATACTCCTACTCTCTCCCTTCCTCTGTTTGTCTCTCCCTTACACTCTTCCTTTGTCTTTGTAACTCTCTTTCTATCTCCTTTGTAAGAAACGAGCACACGCAGGAGGACTATATTAAATGCCCCGACAAAATCAAGTGTTGGAGCACCAATTGAGAGAAAAGAGAGAAATTAATTCCCTAGGCATCAAATTGGATTTGAATGCAAAGGTGAAGTCACAGGAAAGATTTATTATTGAGCATACAACAAATTATGCCAGTTAGGGGTAGCTAGGGGTTGGGAAATGCAAGCAGACAGAAATGGCCAGCAACTTACAGTCCTGCCAGAAATGGTCAGTTGGTGCTGACTTAGTATTGTGGTCCAACTCTCAATAGTCTGTACTGGGAAGCTGGAAAGCCAAGGAATGCCCTGTGGAGGTTGGCAAACTAATACTTTACCCAGAGAGTGAAGGATTCACGACCTGGGATTCCACAAACTCAGCTTCTGAAGCAGCCAAAAAGATCAACTAGTGACTGTAGCTGGAAAGAAAGGACACCAGTTGGGGTCCAAAGTATCGTCTCATGATTTGATGAAAAAGCACTGCCTCAACCACATTTTGTGCTGATAATGAAAAGAAGTTTTGTTGTCATAGAGACTAGCTGTAGAAGCTGCCACAATCAGCAAACTGCACTCACGTCCGACACTTACCAGAAATTCCCTCAACTGACTCCCCCACTCCCATACTGATTAGAGTAACAACCACTACCAACTTGTCTACCGCTACATTTTCATTGTGGTTGTTGTTGCTGTCAGCTGCCTTCGTTTCATTAAACCTCACCTGTTCTTACATGTGATTAGTTGGTCCACGTCCTGAATGCTCCTCTAAAAAGTTGAACATTTCTCTCTACTGAAAAAGCTGCCAAGCACAGTGTCTTTTTTCAAAACGGACGCTTTCCGTCTGCCTTGGCTGCTCCCAGTTTTATGTAAAATAAAGGTGCTGTATTTTGAAAAAAAGTCAATAGTGTGAACACGCGCTAAGACAGGAGTTATATATCATATGATGGCATAGATGTGGTTGCTTACATGGGTAGTCATACACTGTTCTCAGCTCTTGGTATAATTGGTCTTACATTATTATATTGTTTGCTGATGCAGTTCGGTTTCTGGCTGACAGGGCTGATTTAAGTCAGAAGGGTTAGCTGTCTCTTTAGCCTGTTGTTGTTGTTGAGACTAATAGCAAGGTTTGAAGCTATGGGTAGTAGGGCTGGGCAGTGTGGAATAAAATTCATATCACCGTATAATTTGAAACATGGACAATAAAATTTAAATGAAAATGCTTCTGAACGTGTAAAAGACTCTGGTATACATATCTTAGTTCCAGTGTTTTGATCATTTCTTTAAAGCCCTCTCTCAACTGCTTGAAAGGGAACCACGTCCTTTCATAGACATATGGTTATTGCATGTGTAATGTCGCTCCACCGCTTACTTTTTCTTGTAAGGACAGCCTTTGGAAAATGCTTAAGAAAACGCTGTCTGATTTGTAGAGTGAGCGCTTTGGCTTCCCCCTGCGGATCGATGATTCACTTGTATTGCTTTCCTCATTTTCCACAATGTGTCTGGATTTGAGACGATTAAAAAGATTACTCTTCATCGTATGCAGTGCTTGGAGTCGCCAATTCTCCTCCCGTGTTCATAAACAACAATAAAAGCTGTCAAAGGCAGCTGGCAACACGATTGACCTGCGCAGGCTGATGATGACAAACCTTGCAACATGGAGTATTGGACAACGTTCCTGTTGCCACATCAACTGAAATGATGAGACTCTAGTGGCAGATCCGTCAAAATCCACACACCATAGAGCGAATTTATACCTTTCATCATGCCATTAAAGCCCCCCACCTCTATCGGGTAATGTTGTGAACTAGGTATAAACCTAATTACACAGCATTTGTTTCCAACAACGCTTTGTAGTTAGTTGAGAGCCATACCATAAGTGCTAATAACCGTAATTTACAAACTTGTGCCTTATAACTCCCCAGTGGTATCACTCCGCTTTGTCGAAGAAAGCAAGGAAGATGCACTGCCTTGCAACAGAGAACTACTTGTAGCTGTTGTCAAGATCACGCCATATTATGGTTTTTGGCTGTGATCATGGGAACGAGTAGCACTCTCTCTCATGTTATTGCTTAATTGAAGATACAAGGTAGTGTCGGTGAGTATAGATCTGATCAATGTTGAGTGTTCTGGGACGGAACTTCCAGAATTTCCCAGAACTCTAGGACGGAACTTCCAGAACTTCCCAGAACCTCCTGTTGAGCCTCCTAGAGGCGTCATGGGCTTAATTTTAACCAATCATCTTGATAGCACCAATGACATACCAGCTCTCACCCCACCCACCTTTCCTCTAACACCCAAGCCAGGTTCCTATCTATACACTGAATGTACAAACTATTAGGGACATCTTCTTGACATTAAGTTGCAGAACCTTTGGCACAATTCAAATGTGTCAAAGCTTCAAAATCCTTCTCTAACTCGTCTGCTTCTCTTTATCTACATCTCCTCCTTTGTGATTGGTAGAGATTTAATAAGGGAAATCAATACGGGGTAATGGCTTTTACCTGGATTCACCTCATCAGTGTACTTCATGAAAAGACTCCCTAATATTTTGTACATTCAGCATAGGTGCTCACCCAAAATAGCACAAGGGATTATTTCATTAGATCCTGCGCATTGGTAAATCTCTTTCTCCTCCTCCTCCCGCCCTGTCTCCCTCCCCGCCCTCGGTCATCACCACTTCTCCTCCTTCCTTCCCTCCCCTCAAATCCCTCTTTCCCTCTCTCCATCCCCGCACGGTGTAATACCTCCCAGGGAATGACTTAAACCGGCCAGATGATATTTAAAAGATACCGCTCTCTATCTTTCCTGTTCTCCCTCCCTCTTCTTTTTCCTTTTACTTCCTCTCACCCGCCCTCTCTAATCCTCCCCTCACCTTTCCCACTGTTAAACTCTCTCTCTCTCTCCCTCTCTCACTCTCTCTCTCTCTCTCCAGACAGTGTAATTCCTCTAAAGCGATGAGCGAGCGAGGCCAGGTAGACTGTATTGAAAGGATTTGTCAACTGACGAATGGTGCGACCAAGCAGATGAAATTGTAGCAAGCTTCTCACTGTGTAGCCAAGAAAATGCTGCTCAGCTGGTTTTTGCTCAGACACACACACACACTGATAGACACACACATGCGCTATTGTGGGTGTGCACACACACAGACAGACTCACACACACACACATATATAAAGACAAGCATACACAGACACATACACACAGAATAACAAACACAGACACACATGCACACGCGCACACACATACTCACAAATACAGAAAGACAGACAAACAGACTCACACACACAGGTACACTTATAACACACTTCTTACGAACACACACAACAAGACAGACAAATACACACACACACACACAAACTGCTGCACAGGACTTTTTCATTGAGCCATGGAGGAGGCCAAGCAAAGAGCATTAGTCAGGAGAGGAGGGGAGGAAAGAGGGAGAGGAGAGCGAGAGCGAGGAGGAGGAGAGGAGAGGAAATTAGGAGAGGACAGAGGTGAGGAAATTAGGAGAGGGGAGAGGGAATTAGGAGAGAGAGCAGAGGAGAGGAAATAAGGAGAGGAGAAGAGAGGAAAAGGAGGCGATGGGTAAAGCGGAGAGCAAGAGCACATGAAAGACGAGGGAGAAGCCGGGAGGGAGAGGAGAGGAGACGAGTACAGATGCTGTACAGTCCCATAGCGCATTTGCGGCGATGACAGATAGACCTAATTATTGATCAGTTTATTTGAATGTGATCTCAGCTCTCTGGCTCTCTAGTTTATCAGCTGCCTTCTTCTCTTCTATGGAGAATACAGTAACGTTGGTATTACACACATACATAGACATACTGCTGATACAAGGATGTGATTTATTCTAAAATGCCACAGTATGTGTTGTCTTAACATCAACACAAAATGTGGCTATATATATGTTGCCAACCATCAGTGTATCACAAAGTAATAGATAAAGAACCCGGTTCTCCCATCATGTGATGTCATTGCAACTCATTTGCATATGAAGAGGATTATGGGAGATTAAATTTGCAGCTAAAACGAGAAGATTTATTGTTAAAGATACATTTTCACTGATATATGGGTTTGCCATTATATCAGGCAGATATTGGCCTTTTAATAAAAACCAGATCTGGTTCACCTTGATATGATGGATATGATGCAGTTTGATGAGATATTTATTGTAGAATTGATCAATACTACATTGGTTGTCTATGGGAAAACCATAACCTGAGTTGATTGCAGTGCAACATTTTGACTGGATTCCACACAAGTATGCATGTTATGTTTTATTATTAGTAGTGAGCCTATTAGTGTTAGTATTAGAAGTATTATTATCCTGGGTTTTAGTGGAGAGTTTCAGTGTACCATTGTATAAAATTCAGTTTAAGAGGCTTAACTCTGAATATTTGTGTTTTTTTATTTATTTATTGGGCACAAAAGCCTAAAGATATTGAATGTCGGCACAAAATACTGGCAGCTTCAAGCCAAACACATTGGTATCAGCCTTCAAAAAACTTCCGAGTCTCCTCTTAAAAAGGATTTTCTTTTCAGGTCAGTCAGGGGTGAGAGGCTTCAAAATTCATCACACTTACAAAAATCATTTTCTACAAATGCATGTCCTTTATTGAGCAGTATCTAATTAAGAAAATCAAGTCAAAGTTGCATTATTGTGACATTTTCACACTCACTATGAATCTTCACACCTTGGAAACTGCAAATTTCCACCTCCCATTATCCTCTTCTTTGCATTCATCATCAGCACAAATACACAGAAGCAGAGCAGAGTTTCCACCTGGAAGCAAGGGGAAGAGAAGGAGCACTTTAGCCACTTTAAGCACTTTAACTTTAACCTGCCAGGAGTACTAGCAGGTTAAGAAAAGTGGATTTCAATGGTCATGCATTTGTGTCTCAAAAAACAAAAAAAAAACGACAAAGATGTTGTATTTATGGTCGGAATACAGGGAAATGTATGAAAGCTTCAGTAGGAATATGTAAAACCTGATTTTTAGGAAATCTCTGTTGTGTTTGTGTTGCCTCCTTCAGTTCAGCCTGTGTTTCTCTCGGTGTTTTAGCCCCGCCGACCACTTCCTTACTTCCACGCTATTGGCTGGCGATATTTCCAGCTGATTTCACATGATTGGTTGATGGCTTTTGGCAGCTGTTGGCGGCGGCCCCGCTCTTCATTACAGCTAACCTTTCATATTTTAAAGAAACACCCCTGTCACTTTTATGGGCGCTCCGCAAATAGTTGACTTTTGGCTCGCAAAGGGCATCGGGGCGTGCGTGTGTGTGTGTGTGTGTGTGTGTGAGTGTGTGTGTGTGCGCTTGAGAGAATGAGAATGCCTGTGTGTGTGTGTGTGTGTGTGTGTGTGTTGGAGCCGAGTGAATTGAACAGTGTAGCGAAGCAGTGAATAAAATAGTCCTTTAGGCCAGATATTTGTTCAGACCAGTAGACATTAGCTATCAGTCTCTCTCTCTCTCTCTCTCTCTCTCTCTCTCTCTCTCTCTCTCTCTCTCTCTCTCTCTCTCTCTCTCTCTCTCTCTCTCTCTCTCTCTCCACACACACACACAGGAATCATTGTTTTTTGGCAAACGAAAGTTGTAATTACGAAGCAAATAATAAACTTTACTAGCGGAGGCCAGAGACAAAGAAAGCGAAAGAAAGAGAGGGAATGGGGTGGAGGAGGGTCACGAGAGAAAAAGCAAACTACAAAGGTTCAAAATGAAAAGAAAAAGTGGGGGAAAAAAAAACAAAACAAGGGCTGACTTTTTAGAGTGGATATGAATCATCTTGATGAATCTGTTTGAATTGAGAGAGACCCGAGGGGGGAGAAGTTCACCTCCGAAGTATTAATTTAACTTTATTTTCAATTCTGTTGTGGAAGATTGAATCTCTTCTGGACCGAAGGGCTCCTCAGGTGCTCTGAGTAGGTGTGTGTGTGTGTGTGTGTGTGTGTGAATGAAGACCTGAAATGATGAAAACCTCATACATCCAGAAAAAAAAATCAGTTTATCCGGGAAATGAGGAATCACCTCATTTTCCGATCAACAACCATAAATTTCCAAACTGATAAAATGGGTTTTAAATGGCTTTAATTGGCTCTTGGTTCATTAAACTAGACTTACGCTCGGAGCATGAAGTGTGTTCACTTTGAATTGAATAGATAATGGGATTTGAAAGTATCACTCATCTGAATCCTTAAAATAGACTTCAATATCTGTTCCTCTGAGAGGTTCAGTGAGCCTGAACCTGCCCTCAGCCCCTCTGCTACTCCGGATCCATCAACTGCTTTCAGAGTTGGGTAGTAAGTAGTGTATGGGACTATATGCTTATCTCATGATACGATTCAATACGCGATATGAGGTTCAGGATTCAATACAACCACGATACCATGTGATAAATAACAGTTCAGTGACAACAAAGTCTGACACAATCAAAAATTTGTCATTACTGATGTTACACAAAATATCAGATTGAAGTTGAATTATCCATAAACCATGATTATCCACACCCCTCAATTTGTTTTCATCATATTTAATGTATTCATAGTGATATATAGCTAGCCCAACTTTAATGAAAATCTATCCTGTATTAGTACTACCTGCCAAAAGTCTATACTGTTATCATGCCCACTTGTTTTTTCACTGTCTTTCTGTCAACGATAAGACTAGTCCCATTATAAACCTACTCCCTCTCTCTCTCTCTCTCTCTCTCTCTCTCCTTGCTCTCCCTTGGTTTTCTGTTACACACTTTCCTCTCTCTCTTTTTTTTTTATTTTCATTTAGCTGACACTCTTATCCAGAGTAACTTCCAATGAGTGCAAACAGCAGAACAAGCTTCACTTCCTAGATCGGCATTACACACAAACGCACGCGCGCACACACACACACACACACACACACACACACACACACACACACACACACACACACAATCCTATCCCCTCTCTCTGTAAATGAAACACACATCTCCGCTCCCTCTTTCTTGCTCTGTCACTCACTCGTTCTCCTCTCTGTTCTTTCTGCTTTGTTGACTTTTCATTTATCCCTCTGCCTGTCTGAGTGCCTCCTGACCTTTACCGAACAAAACACACACACACACACACACACACACATATGCAGTACACATACAACTACCACGCACAGGATGGAAAAGGATGAATACTGCTATTGGTAAAGGTTATCAGGCCCAGAACTATTAACAACTAACACTACAACTGCTTTGTTTAATAGAGAGGGAGAGAGAGGAGAGAGAGAGAGAGAAGGATAGAGAGAGAGTATACTCAACTGAGAGTTATCCATGTTGATATAGTTGGGCGTTTTGTCAGATTTGTGTGGGAACCTTTTTCTGCATTTGTGTGTGTGTCCTTTGACATATAGTGGGCTAGGAGGCAAGGCATTGAGGAAATCATTATTTAGATTGCTGTTTGCCGGAACGCTTGTTCTCAGCCTCATTTTAATACTGTGTGTGTGTGTGTGTGTGTGTGCACCGTGCCCGCATAGGCCTGCCTTTGTGCACACACCTAATTCGCTTAGAAGTCTGACAAATGGGCTGTTTGATGCAATAGGCTTTTCGTCTAATATAAACAAGGCTTTTTTAATGTCAGTGTATTCAAATGAGTGCGCGAGCACACACACACACACACACACACAAAGGTGGTTCACACCGTTGATCTCGTATTAGAGCGAGGCGGAGAATGAGCATTCTAGTAAACACCATCTAAATGGTTATTTTCTCAAGACCTTGCCTCTAAGAGTATGTCAATGAACCCAAACACTAGCAAATTATCCTCCGGCTGGTGCTTGATAAAGGTCTTGAGATATTTAAGAGGAACGACATTCATTAGATTTTTGATTGAGCTCACTTTGTGGCGTCTATTTTCAGGAGGCCTTCCGGATGCCTAATCTCATTGGCTACGTTTACGTACGCACCGATAATCCAGTTACAATGCGATTAAGGCAGTAATGCGAGTAAAGTGGAACCCATGTCAACACCGGATTCTGATTGTGTTAATGCGATTATGCACATAGTCGGAGTAACCATAATCGCAGGAAGATATGTGGAGTACTGCGGTTTTTATCGCATTATAATCACATTTATTATCACATTTCTTCCACTCTGACCAAGTTGCACATGCACCAAAGAGGCGTCACACGTCACGCATATCCATAAACACCACACGTTAAACTTTAAAGATGGCGGCAACCAAGAAGCAGCACCTTTGGGGAGCAGATTAAACAGTTTTGCAACTGGAACAGGCCTATAAAAATGGCAGCAGTACAGCATAGTTGTCACTTGTGGTAGAATTTGCTGATGGTGGGACGATAGAAGTATAAAGTGGCAGGACAGGTTTAGAAACTATACCCACAATTCAGCAAATAATGAAATAACCACAAGTAGCTTGTAAACAGGATTTAAAGGAATTACAGAGTTATGTAAACATCTTAATTGGAGTAATACCTTACTCTGATTATAGGACATAATCGCATTATTAGTGTGCATGTAAACGTAGTCACTGTAGAAGTGATATTTTACATGGACTTTCCTTCTATTTGAGTCATTCGGTGCATTTGAGTTGTGTTTTAGGGTACAATACCCAGGGATGTCGTGGTAAATAAAAAGGTGGGTGAACTAAGACCTCCAGTCATGATCATCATAGACAAACAGCCAACAATGGAGAGAAAAATCATTTTCAGAAATGTTTCAGAAATCCTTGTACAATTCAAGAAGTTTGATACTACTTACTGTGATGTATACTTTTCGAGACAAATTTTGTGAACTCTGCCAAGGCGAAGGAAGCTCAGTCTCAGAGAAATCTAGTTCCCCTACACACAGGGATCGAAGCAAACCCCAAATATTGGCCACTTATTTGTGTACCGTCTCTTTGTCCATAAATCAGCCTGAAAAGTTAAGTAAACTCAATCCTGTTTATAAAAAGTTGGGTAAACTGAGTTGAGGCGGGTTTACCCTCCACTACACCCCTGACGATACAACAAGAGGCATTTATTTTATTTACTTCCCACATTCACGTCTTTTCCACGTTACTTAAAGCCGAGCGGACACGATTTTTTGACCCCATCGGCGGACACGGGGATCTTAAAGAACAATCTAATCCATCAGATTAATTGGAGCAGTAGAAGACTGAGGTTGCGCCAGACAGCTCCCCGGCGTGAATCTGTCCAAGAGTATGAACGTGAAGCATGACGGTGCTAAAGAAACGGAAAGAAAAAAAAAAACACCTCTCCGCCGCCCCCAAGTTGGGGCCTAAAGGATCATTTGGTGTGTGCACTGGATAGCACTTTACCAATACCCTGCTACGGTGGATTCAGCTTTCCAGAACGGGCAAATAATAGGGAGAGCACCAAAGGTTGTCAGACTCTCTCGCCCCGCGTTCACACCGCAAGCAACTTGGTTGATGTGTCACTCCATTCTCACCGATTGAGAAGCTCCAATTGGATTTATGTCATGGTCTGCAGCTACAAAGTTCAAAACCATTCTCCAAGCATCGAGATTTTTATTCCTCAAATAAAAGTTGTAGAGAACTGGGAAGCTTTGAATGGCTGGAATCAACCTCAGGTCCATTTTGAACTTGCCAGGTGGAACTATTGTTCATGAAACTAAATCACACTGGTAGGGAAACAAGGAAGCGCGGAATTCCGATGACCGCTCAGCTCAATAGGAAACGAATGGAATTCTGGTGACTTGTTGATGGAGGTTAGACTCCTTTTCCACCTGGCACTAACATGGGCTCTAGGTGATCGGATTGTAATCTGAAAGCAAAAACACGTGAAGTGTTGTAGGTAGACGGCAGGTGTAAATGCTGCCAAGATGCATTGAAGATCCGATCACCCAAACCACCTCCAGAGGTGGTAAGAACGTATTTGCCTACATTAACAACAGAGTGTAAATACAATGCGTTTCCAATCCACATTTACATCAAAGTGTAAATGCGATGTGTCTCCAATCTGCCATAGCAACTACAGAAATGGAAAAATCTTTTGGAACGCAGGCAAATCAGTTATATGACAGGCAGATCGAAATAGCAACATAAAGCATGAACTAAGTATGAATGTGCCAAGTGATATTCTCTCCCACTGTCTGTACCTTCAAGCAGAATCAATTGAAATTGCTTGGACCTTGAGTCTGTTCACATGTACAAACAGTTTTCCGTGATGGATTCAGTGATGGCACTGATAACTCTCTTTTTCTCCTCTGTTGCAAACTGCATGCCTGCTCTCTTAGATCAGTGGTGCTCAACGTGGGTCCGGGGACCACCATTTGACCACCAATGATGAATTGTTAAACTTCAGCATTATTTCATTTACAAGAAGTTAACACACTTAGAGAATGTAGAAGAATGACTATTTTGGTCATAGGTTCACTGTTATCTCTCTACCTACAATACAGATAGTCATGGACAAAATCATATCTAACAATAAAAATATTCTCAGATTTGGGTCCAAGAGACAGAATTTTATCAAATGAAGCCCTTATGTGGACTAAATTAGGGGTTCTTTGATATGAAAAAGGTTGAGAATCACTGTCTTAGATGACATATAAGACAGGCATAAAACAATGCGACTTCCCAAGCACTCGCCATCACTTAAAGATGCAAATACTTTGAGGAATCGCCATGCGTGATAATCTGTGTTTTGGCTAGGGGAAGAGAAATCCAATTTCAATGTGTGTACCAGAGACTCACGTTCATGTCAAGTGTCGATGTAATCCAGCTAAACCATATCTAGACACAGTCTGGATGGCACATCAAAGACTTCATGTATTCAAGGACTTACAGAAACAATCAGGTAGGATATCTCAAGAGTTTGGGGGTACTTGAGTGTTTTCAGTAAGTGTGTGGAGGTACTTTGGTGGCAGCATTGGAAAGTGTCTTCTTCTATACCTTTAAAGGTATAGAGGTGCCTGGAAGGATTCAGGCATTTGTCTCAGTCGGCGGTGTTTTAATTAAATGTAAAACAGGTTCTTCTTTGCATAATCCCCGGCTATATTCAGAACCCAGCATATTTCAAAGATTAAATGAGCTTATTCACCAGTGTATAAGATCATGTGTATAGCTAACGTGTGTGTGTGTGTGTGTGTGTGTGTGTGTGTGAGAGAGAGAGAGAGTGAGAGAGAGGGTGAGAAAGAAAGAGTTATAGAGTGTGACTGTTGAGTTAGCTCTTCCATTCATCTCTGCGTTAGCTCAATGAGCTGTGGCTGCTTTACTCCCAGACCACCTCAATGTAGGCCTTTCCAATGAACACACACACACACACACACACACTTTCTCCCTCACACAGACAAATTTGCACAAAACAATCTCTCTTCCACAAACACACACACAGTAACTCTCTCTCTCTCTCTCCTAGCATACACACGCATAGCTACATATGCTGACACACACACACATACACACACACACTGTCTCTCAGCCACACTGCACACTAATGAATGGAACTCCTGCATTCTAATCCATCAGATTAATTGGAAGTGCCTGGCCATGGATTGAGGAATTTTTCATCCCCCAGCACTCCTCTCACTCATAGCCTCCATCTCCAGCAATCCCTGTTTATGTTGAGGAGGTAACATGAGGAGAGCAGCATGTTCAAAAACAGTGTGTGGTAACGTGTGTGCGTGTGTGTGTGTGTGTGTGTTGGGGGAGTCTTCCATTCTAGTAATTAAAGGAAAAGCCTCGGATACACTGTCATATATCATCAACTTGTGATTCAGTGCAATCCAGGAGTTCTTTTGTGATGAAGTATTGTAATTTACTTTTTCGGTGTACCCACTTTCCCTCAACCTGCCTCATCTGCTTCTACTTCAGTTAGCAATTTCCTACATTTCCCAGAATGACTTTCAACAACCACCAGAATAGGGGAGTGAACCTGTTGCATTCAATTGAAGATGAACGTATGGGCATAGCTAGCTAGCCCATAGCTACTAGTGCCTGTCTATTTCTTGTGACTACCTTCTGGTCTATTGAGGCTGCTGTCAGAGGAGAAATTGGTATGTCTGTCTATACGATGGATTTCTCCCTGTATGATTGTATGACACCAAAACCTGATGTTTTCGGCTGATGTTTTAGATTGCTGAACAATTTTCTACTATCAAACTCGACTGGAAATAACGTTACGTTACGTCACTTTGTCTACATTTGGTCAGTTAGCCATGGGAATAAGAAAAAAAAACGCCACCAAAAAACATGGGCCCAGTAAAGCAAGATACATCACCGAAAGCTGTTTTTAATAGTGTTACTTTCTGAAAACAAGTAAACCAAACTGCCAGTGATAATTTCACTTGGTTCCAATGCAAGTCAACTTGTTTAAAGAATTTTCTTGAATTAAGTGTCAATGTCCTTGTTTCCAGATATTGACAGTTCTGTAAAATCTGAAACAAGGCACTCATCGCGAATGGATGTTGTGCCAGAGAGTGTAAAAGAAGACATGCAAAAGACCTGCCGAGGTCCGATTTTCACCATTTTTGTCAGGCAAGGCAATCTTAATGCACAGCTACAGCTCCTTTCAAGGCTCACCATGGCACCCACTGGGACATCAGCAAAAGTGCAAGTCAGGCACCCAGACTGCTCCTCTCACATTCACATGACAGCTTCTCCAAACAACCAAAAACCATAAAGAATCTTGGGTCAGTGAGCTAAAATTAAAGCTGAACATTTATTTTGTTTCTATGTCCAGTTTAATATGGATCTCTTGCATCCAACAGTGGATCCAGACACAGTATATTGCAAGAAGGCAAGAGAGTACACTGCTTTTGCCAGACTGTCAGCAAAAAAAGACCAATTTTAATTCAGCAAGTGCCCCAACATTTGCACTGTTGATTATCGCTCCATAGCCTGTAATTAAAGTAAGAATAAGCATTCAAACTTTTTCTTTTGGGAAGTCCTGCTTTTGATTTGGAGAGAAATGACTCATGATGCCATCGAGCTGCACTTGCATCGATCCGGAAGGCAAGTGGCAATCTGTCACCAACAAACTGCAACACAGCCCTAACAAACTTTTTTTTTTTTTTTCCCGATGTCCTCAAAAGGCGCCTCGGTTGGTTAGTTAGTCCACAAAGGAAGCTTTTTATTAACATAAAAAAAAAAAGACCCAGCTAATGCAAAACAGCAGCTTTACGTCAAAAACAAAAGGATCCGTTTCTTTGTCGTCTTTTCGTCAGCTTTCGAGCGCCAAAAAAAAAAAAAAAACCCTTTTCATTTCTCTCCACTGGAGCAAGAAAGAGCCGTCCACCCTTCACTCCTCCTCCTCTTTTCATCTTCCATTCATCCGTCCTCATTCCTGTCTGGTCGGGAATAAAATGAAGAGCGGGGCAGCCGACCGAAAAAAAAAAGAGGCTAGATGTGGCGTAAACGCAGCCGCTAATAATCCGCGGGGATTCAACAATGCGATACACACTCAAGACTTCCTCCTTCTCTTTCTCCTTCTGTTTGTCTCATTTCCACTAAGACGTCCACTTTTTCTTCCTCTCCATCACACAGACACACACACTTAGACACGGACCAGTCGAAGTAGCCATCAGACATCTTATCAGAGAGCTGGCTCGTGTAGAGTGTGAGTTATTAGCATTGCTCTCTTCAATAGGCTCTCTCCAACAGTTCTGACAATGGGAGACACTGCAGTCATTGCACTGGGGGGGGGGGAAACGTCTCCTGGCCTCAATACTGACTCTAACACACTCTAAACTGACTCAGATATAAGGAAAGGCATCACACACACATACATTTGTCTTACGATACTTGTATGGACCTTCCATTGACTACATTAATTCCCTAACACCTGAACCCAGTCCTAATTCTACTCTTAACCCTAAACCCAAATCCTAATCTTAAACCAACCGTAACTCAAACTGGTTCTCACAAGGATAGAAGTGCAAGAATACACTTGTGCACACACACATATATACACACTTGACTGTACATGTGAAAGTCCATTGACACACAGATGTACACACTTATGCAAGTTGGGAGATATAACAGTCTTAGTGTCATGCAGAACATTGAATCACATTTTGCTGAGTTGGGTGGGAATACCCATTCTAGTATAATGTCCAGGTAAAGGCAGAAACTAGGTCTGGGCAATATATCGATATTATATCAATATCATGATATGAGACTAGATATCATCTTAGATTTTGGATATTAATAATATCGTGATATGACATAAGTGTCTTTTCCTGATTTTAAAGGCTGCATTACAGTAAAGTGATGTCATTTTCTGAACTTACCAGACTGTTCTAGCTGTTCTATTATTTGCCTTTACCCACTTAGTCATTATATCCACATTACTGATGATTATTTATCAAAAATCTCATTGTGTAAATATTTTGTGAAAGCACCAATAGTCATCCCTACAATATTGTCGCAATATCGGTATCGAGGTATTTTTTTGTTCAAAAATATTGTGATATTTGATTTTGTCCATATCGCCCAGCCCTAGCAGAAACACAGACATGTTCTGTGTTCCAACCTCTCTCTCTCTCTCTCTCTCTCTCTCTCTCTCTCTCTCTCTCTCTCTCTCTCTCTCTCTCTCTCTCTCTCTCTCTCACTCTCTCACTCACTCACTCACTCACTCACTCACTCACTCACTCACTCCCTTACTCACTCGCTCACTAACACCTACACACACACACACACACAGGCAGACGAACAAAAGTTGCCAGTGTGGCCTAGCAAAATAGCAGTACTCCTGCAGGTCACTAAATTACATACTGCCAGTTTGGCTCCGTATCTCACCAGTCACTGAACGGAGTAAGTCGTGGAATCACGGGTTGCCGGTTTGGCGAAGCGGAAGAAAAGAAAAACATAAAGGTTTGCGCGGGCCAGGGACATTCTCTCCTGGCTCCGGCAACCTTATAAAATGACATGAACCTCACCCGCCCACCCACCCACCCACCCACCCACCTCCTCCCACCCCCCCCCACTGTCTCTGTGGCATCGATGTTGCCAGATATAGAAGGGCTAAATACTGAATCATGGCTTAGGAATGCCTGACCTGTCACACGCACGCATGGACGTGTAGGCGTGTGTGTATTCCAACTGACAGATGCTTTAACCTAAAGGGCTAACAATCCACTCTACAGTGTGTGTGTGTGTGTGTGTGAGAGTGTGTGTGTGAGAGAGAGACAGAGATTCACATGGTGCTATGTAAATGTTAAGAGCATATAAACGCATGCTTTTGGCTTTTGTTCATCTCTTCCCGCTTTTTACTACCTACTTTCATCATCACGTGTGTGTGTGGTGTGTGTGTGTGGTTCACATGTAGTGCTTAATTAATAGGTGATATGGATACATCTCTCTCCTCTTTTTTCATTTTTTTTTCTTTTTTTCTTTTTTTTTTCGTGGTTGTATTTTCGACTGCCTGCGTCACCGCGTTCACCTCTTCCCTCCCACAGTGTCCTCATCAACTTCCACACTGTGTGTGTGTGTGTGTGTGTGTGTGTGTATGTGTGTGTGTGTATGTGTGTGTGTGTGTGTGGGCGCATGCAAATGTATGCATGTGTGAGAGAGAGATCGCTTGTATCTCCAAATGAATAGAAAATCTGGAAAAATTGATCTTTTGGGCGGTGCGTTTTCTGGACCGAGTCGGGAGAACTGTTAATGCTATTCACAATTACATTGTTTAGAGTTTTGTTTTACAATATATTAATTTGAGTCTATGATATACCGCTCAAGTAAGAATTGTTTACACTACTGATGCAGGATAGATGCATGAAGAGAGACTTCCGCAATGGCTTCCAATTTAGCAGTGAGGGTGAAGGTTTAGGGGTTTTGGGGAATGAACACAAGTTAATAGAATGTCCTCACAAGTATAAAAGTGTGTGTGTGTATGTGTGTGTGCGTGTGTGTGTGTGTTCCCGTAAGGTCAGGTTGACCTGCCTGCCCACTCAGTGAAACAGTAGCAACTCCATACGCCCACACACACACTGCATATTCTGCTCTTTATGACTCACAGCAGACGTGCACACACACACGCACACGTTCTCAAACTGATACACACACACACGGATGACACACATTCTCGCCCGTACATAAGACACACCCATGCACACACACACACACACACACACACACACACACTGATATCCATAAGGATAGCAGAAAAAGCAGAACTTTGCTGGCAGTAAAGAGATGAAAAATGGCCGGCCGTCCCCTCCTGATTCTATTGTGCAGCAGCTTCCATCATGTTAAGGCCAAAGATGTGATTACGGCAGAAAGTGGACGTCCATTTTTGAGTCCAGTTTCGCTCATATCGGGGGGGGGGGGGGGGGGGGGGGGGGGACGGGACAGTATTCATAAGATAAATGGACGCGGGACATCCATTCCCGGTTCATCAGCTCCAGCCAGCTTCTCCTCTTTGGAAGGCAAGGAGATAGAATCAAGAGAGACGCCCATATTGGCTCTTTTTGTGTGTCTTATCATGTTTATACTCTTTCTGCGACGTCGAGAAATGAAAATATTGTGTCACAAAAGGTTACGACCTCTTTTATCGGTGACTTTCCGAAAGCCTTCCATTTTCTTTAGTCGCCGTTTCAAACTTTCACTCTGTGTTTTTCCCCCGCAGTCGTGTTCTTTCATTCCAGATCTGATGTCCCCTCTCTTTCCTTATTGCTTCAATTGGAAACTGTATTGTGGATTTATCTTGTTGTGACATCGTGGCAATTTAAATGAACAATGTGTAACCTATCTCTCTCTCTCTGTCTCTCTCTCTCTCTCTCTCTAACAGAGTTATATCCATGGCAGCAGTCAGGCTCAGTTTGTGGCCGAGTCTCACATCATCCTTCTTCTGAGTATCCTTTCACCAAAGTGTGTGTGTGTGTGTGTGTACTTGATTACATTGATTGAACATGGTAAATGCTGTAAGGTTGTGTGTGTTTTCGTGTGTGCATATGCATGTGTGTGTGTATAACGTGACAGATTACATGCTCTCCCACACGACCTCTTGAGCTTATGAAACCCTTTTAAAACCTACGGGACAAACTAAAAAAAAAACGGTTTTCTTAGTTCTTGAAAAGTTGACATTTCGCCACAAACCAAAACACGGCGCTGCAAAAAAAATCACCCAGAGCAATTTAAACTCTCTGCGAGATGTACAACAGCTCGTCTCGGCAACAAAGCCCCCTCCGTTTCAAACCGCCTTAATTCTTTTTCGCCGCGCGGGCGCCTCTGTCAGCCGAGCGCGTTTGATGATATACACACACCAAAAAAAAAAAAAAAACCCACACCTTTCATATGTTTCGAGTTCGGTTCCCCCGCGTCCTCCACATTTCTTTTCCCCGCACGAAAGCGGTGTCATCTGTTTGTATTCTCCGTAGGGGAGGCTGCCTGCTGGACACAACAAAACAGAAAAACACAAAGACAAGAGATTGTCTTCCTTTAACTTTACCTCCTCGCCTGATTTGTTCCAAATTCAACCCCTGATGATAGGTTGTGTGTGCGTTTGTTTCTGTTTGTGCGTGCCTGCTTGTGTATATGTGTGTGTGTGTGCCTTTTATACCTGCGCTTGTGTGTTTATGCATGTGTGTGTGTGTGTGTGTAATGATACCGTTCAGTCCTAGCCCGTCCTGTCCGCCCCCATGGGAAATAGCGGGGCCAAGGTTGCACCTGCTGCAGAGCGGTGTTTGTTTGTCCACGCTCACACACACACACACACACACACACACACAGACACAGACACGCAGCTTATTTTCTATTTTCTGCCCATCTGATCACATCTAAATGAAACGCGCGCACACACACCTGATAACAAGGGAGCACGGCCGGGCCTTGTTGCCCGCGCAGGTGGTGTAAACACATTTTATGGCCGTCGTGGGTTTGCAGCATCCCCGTGGATATAACACAAACATGTTTCTCTATTTCTCACAGGAGCACACACACACACACACACAGATAGTTGCTGTGTCATCTCTCCAAATGTGATCTACCTATATTTCACTCAGTCCGTTTTTGCAGTAGATTCCTAAATTCCTAAACCAGCCACTCACAATTTTTTACCAGACACTTTTTAAAATCAATGTCGATGACTAAATATGACTTCAAAAAAACGAAACAAAAACATAAGTTGTAGGCTATAGTTCATGTATTTATTCAAGTATGTTGACAATGATGGAATCATTAAAGGACAATTCCAGCCCTTTAATGGTATTTTTGACAGTTTTTATATGGCTTTAAGATTGCTGCCCTCTTCTTTACTTCTTTGTTTCAAGTTCAAGTTTGTTTCCCTTTATCTCAAGCATGTCTCAAAGGACTTTACAGAGAATGAGCCTAAATAATATGGAGGACCACAAGTGTCACGGAAATAGTAATAAAGCATTTCATTAATTAATAACTAATTGTACAATAAAAATAGGCATTAATAAATTTGTTTACAAATTAATTTATGAATCTATGAATAAATAGACTAAATTACAAAGTAATTCATTATTTGATATTTTAATGGGCAATAAAAAGAGGAATTATAAAAAGAATTTACAAATTAAATATTAATCCATCAATAAATAGTTATTAGGATTTACAAAAACAACCATGAAACAGTCAATAAGTACATCATTTAAAAATAAATTAATGAATTCATAAATAAATAATGGAATTTAAAAATCTATTTGAAAATGCAGTTTAAAAAGAGAAATAAATAACTGGATTCACAAATTGAATTAAGAATACAGATTTTAATCCAGCATTTAAAAGGGCACTTTCCTTTCCCATTTGCATTTCCATTTCCCCACTGCTTTTCCTTTTTCTATTAGCTATTTGATTTGCTTAGTCATTTAGCTTCTCCTTTTAGCGTCTCCATTTAGCCTTTCCGTGACACTTTGGGCCTTGCGCTGGTAAAACGAGGTAACACAAATTAGCCATGGGATGTAACAGGCTCTCTGATTGGCTATCACCTGTTATGTCATATGCAGACGTATGACATGGATGTGGGAAGGAGAAGGTAACCAATCAGAGAGCTTGTTGCCCGGCACCTAGCCTCAGGCCCTCAATGCATGCAAAGAAGAAGTTCCAAGAAAACCTTATCAGGGAAAAAAAACGGAAGGAACCTTGGGGGGGCCAAGTCAAAGAGGGATCCCCCACCGGGACGACTGGGCATGCAATAGGTGCCGGGACAGCTAAGATGAAATGAGCTAAAACTCCAGTCATGCTGGAATTGTCCTTTAAAGCAGATAATATCGGCAATATGACAGAAAGAAGCTGCTTAAATCTAAAGTGAACACATTCAAGAGAGCACAGGGAGCACAGCCTGCCTTGCTCGTCATGTCGCCACTTCTCATCGAAATGTTGCTTTTTTTTTTTTCTCCTTTGCCCCCCGGTGTCTCCTCCTTCGCTTGCCGCAACACACCACCTGCCTTATTATCTGTGTCCGCCGGCCTCTCCACTCCGACAATATGTGGCCACATTCTGCCTCCAGTCTGACAGCCTGACGTAGCCTCGGGGTGGACAAGCTAAGCTGACACAGTGGACCCTATTTAATGTGTTCCCTGGTATGAAAGTGAAGCAAAACTAATCGTTTTCAAACTATGTTGGCAAGTACGGTGCCAATCACGCAGACTTCATTTACATTCTGATAGGTCTACAGTTGTCAACATTTAGATGTTTATTTGACTTGCAAAACGGGTCGTATATTTAATTCTCACTGGCATTAAAACGGTCTCAAAAAGTCTTAAAGGTAGGAGTGGTGGGAGGCTTCACTACAGGGTGCCTGCAGGTTCCGTCGAACATGCCGACACCCTGCGGCGAAGCTTCCCTCCACCCTCATTCCATTCCCCGTACTGTTTGTGCCACGCCAGCTCATCACGTCTTGTGACCGTTATCTCGACAGTACCGTGTCATCAGGAGGATGGCGCGCCCCGCTCGGTTCCCGTTCTGTACCTTACCCATGCGGCGGCTATTGTTTGTGCCCCCTGTCAAATCTTCTTCAGGTACTCGCTCGGATTTGTATGCCGAGCACCCCGAAGAGCAAAGCCTTTAATTAAGGAATAAGCCACATGAGGTAGTGCTTTGCAGTGATTTCGGAACAGCTCAGAGGTGATGTTCGGTACGACGCTTGCATTTCTAAAAGGCTGAGACACCGTGGTATGAAAAGAAAGAAAGACGGCAAATGTTAAATAAACCTTTTATTTGAATCGCTCATAATTAACTAATTAAATGGTGTTCTTCTGCCATGCAATATAGTTCTTCAACAGGAGCTAAACAAAAGTTCCAATCAATCAAAGTGACCTCCCAGATTCTTCGTCAAAAGACACTGGTTAGCAGTAGGACTTTTATCTTCTCAGCACTGCCCCACCTCCCCATCCCTTCCCCTTGAAAAGAAGTAAAAGTTGCATTATTGGGAAAGCTCCAATATAATTTTCCCACGTTCACACCAATCCTCTTTCATTTCTCAGAAAGAACAAGACATCCTCGCCGCGGGCCTGTACACAATCTGTACTTGTCAATGGAAAGGACACTCTGTTGCAAGCTCCTGATAGCGCTCAAATTTAACGGTCTTTAGTGCCTGAAAAGTTGAAAAAAAAACAAGTAGGTTTTCATTGTACAGTGGAAACAGCAGGAACCTTTACCGCTGCTTTCTTGGGAATATGTTGAGTGCTGCTGGCTACAGCGAAACAGATAGATACATAGAATTAAATTGCTTGGTGGACACGGGCGCTTAGTATTCAAGAGCAGCGGGGGTTCCTAACCACCCAACGAGAAAACTCGATGGAATTGGACAGCATTCCAAATTATTGTTTAAAATAGACTTTAGGAGAAAACAAGATCAGCAATTCACCTGCCTCACTCTGTTTGTAGACCACTATCCTCTACATTTTAAAGCTTTAGGAACCGCCATCCCCCATATTTTAAAGCATTTAAAAACTTTGGGAACCACTATCCCCCACATTTAAAAACTTTGGGAACCACCACCCCCCATATTTAAATGTCTGGAGACCCATATTTTAAAGCTTTGGGAACCACTATCCCCCACATTTAAAAACTTTGGGAACCACCATCCCCCACATTTAAAAACTTTGGGAACCACCATCCCCCACATTTAAAAACTTTGGGAACTACTATCCCCCACATTTAAAAACGTTGGGAACCACCATCCCCCACATTTAAAAACTTTGGGAACCACCATCCCCCACTTTTAAAAACTTTGGGAACCACCATCCCCCACATTTAAAAACTTTGGGAACCACCATCCCCCACTTTTAAAAACTTTGGGAACCACTATCCCCCACATTTAAAAACTTTGGGAACCACCATCCCCCATATTTAAATGTCTGGAGACCCATATTTTAAAGCTTTGGGAACCACTATCCCCCACATTTAAAAACTTTGGGAACCACCATCCCCCACTTTTAAAAACTTTGGGAACCACCATCCCCCACATTTAAAAACTTTGGGAACCACCATCCCCCACACTTAAAAACTTTGGGAACCACCATCCCCCACATTTAAAAACTTTGGGAACCACCATCCCCCACATTTAAAACCTTTGGGAACCACCATCCCCCATATTTAAATGTCTGGAGACCCATACTTTAAAGCTTTGGGAACTATCTATCCCCCCACATTAAACATATTTTAATGTTTCAGAAACCACCATTTCCCACATTCACATTTTGAGAACATTTGACACATCACCTGTTGAGTTATATTGAATATTTAGTGATAACTCTGAATCATAAGACCAACACCTACACACATGGATGCAATAATGCTCGGAGACACAGAGCACAGACCTTCTCAGCTGTGTGTATTCTCTTTTATTGTTGATAATAAATCACCTGTCTCTTCCCATTTCTAATTACACTGGTTTGTTTACACTGGATTGGCACTGAGACCAGTATTGAGACACACACACACACACACACACAGTGCTGTCTTCTTGCCAGGTATCATCAGCCTCCCATATCCTTGAGAGAAAGGATTACGTGTGTGTGTGTGTGTGTGTATTTGTGTCTGAGTGCATGTGTGATTGCTTCTCATGAGAGTGTGTTTGTTTCGATCTTTGTGTGTCTATATGCGCACATGTATGTACGTGTGTTTGTGTACGTGTGTGTGTGTGTGTTATGTTTGCAGGGTTGACTTGACATCACTTCACCCTGTGGCCTTTTGAGAAAATATTTCACTGAATTCTGAATCCATTCCGATGTTTTCCTCCTAAGGGCATGACTCCACCATTGTGGATTTATTTTTGTAGTCAAAAACAAGAGTTTGGTAGTTTTGTGTTGCTATGTGTTGCTAGGCATCTTTTGCCCTCTGCGTTGTGCTCAAAAAATAACACTAAACTGCCTGCGGTTCATGCTGAATTCAAAAACAAGTTCTCTCCATTGTAAAATAATGAAGGAAAGATCTGGTAGTTTCTCTCCTATTTCGATTCTGTCTTTTGATGACAGCACAGATTAGAGTCTTAGTTGTCTGGTCTCTTACTTTCTTAAACAAAGTGAGTTCTTAAGTTGAGTGGTATTCACCTTTAAGGCACAGCCGGCCAATGGTTGTATATATGTGTATTAACATCTGCTTGTGTGTTTCTATACACGCATGTGTGTATGTCCTGTGCTGTGTGTGTGCTGATGTGTCCATTCCTGACTTTGTGTATCTGCACTGATATGTGTGTGTACCTGTATATGTCCAGCTGTCCCTCCTGGGGCAGTGTGTTACTGCCAGCCTCCCTCTCTCCCTCTCTCTCTCTCTCCACTCCAGTGTGTGTGTGTGTGTGTGTTGTTGCCTTGACAACCTTGTCCCAGATGCAGCGATCACCATGGGGATGGTGCTGCTGAACGAGGCTGCCACCTCCAAGGGAGACGTCGGCAAGAGGAGGAGTAAGTAGAGACGACCGAATCTACTTTCTCCGTCTGTCCTTCCCTCTTCAGCTCCATAGAGTTGCTGTATAATCACATTATTATATTTTACATTTTTTGGTCTATTGCAGAGTGACTTGCATTAAGTGCGACAGTAGAATAAGCTTTAATTCCTGTATCACCACCATGGCAAGCAGCCAATGCCTAGGAAGTGCAGCAGTCAAAACTGCAGTGCCAACACACTAGAATAAGTCAATTAAAGTTACCTTCAATAAAGCAAGTAGCTTCATCAGAAAAAAAAAGTGATTGGGATACATTTTCTCTCTCATTCCTTGTCCTTCTCTTTCTTTCTTTCTTGCTTTTTTACTTGCTTTCTTCTTGCTTTGTCTCTTTACTTCCCTATTTTGATTTTATTTTTGGCATTTTCTATCCTTTTTCTATTCCCTTTCCCACATTCTTGTTGTTTCACATCTCTTCTCTACTCACAGACTTTCTGTACGCACCGCACACACATACACACACACATAAATTTTCTATGTAAAATATAAGCATTTGCCTGTCACTGTCTTATCTAGATAGTGTCAGTTCCTAGATTTTGCAGCATTCCAAGCAGCCAAAGTCTGGACTATAAGCAAGGTGGTTATAAGGTGGAATAGTAGGCAGTGTGGTGTAGTGGTTAGAGCTGTCCTGTAACCACCAGGTCACAGGTTTGATCCTCGCAGCGGCCAATATGTGTCCATCAACCATGTGTCCTTTTTTTATATCATTTCATTTGGCCATCGTTTAGCCAGGTTTGTCCCATCGATATTACAACAAACGTACAAGTTAGTCAAAGTCACATGAAAGAAAGAGCCAAGTAGAGCGATGTATAAAGACAAAATACAGCCGATCACCAAGAGAGACCATCTCTTTAACTTTACATCATTATCAGTTTAAATTTACCAAGAGAGACCAGCCCTCGAGACCAGCGGCTTTGAAGAAGACACACTTGCCTGCCTCTCATGGCAAGGTGCTGCTGATTAGTGCCAGCTGAAGTGTAAATCTACATGTAAATTGAATGTATTTTATAAGTGAATGTACATAGGAGTAGAGATGAGGAGGGGGAGCAGAGAGAAGAAGAGACAGAATAGCTTCCGGGGTTTCTAAGCAGCGGATTGAATATTAGAATGGCGAAAGGTTTATTTAACAGCAGAGAAGGAGGAGACGTTGAGATTGAAAGGTGCATGTACACACACACACACACACACACACACACACACATACACACACACACACACTTAACACAAACACGCCTTCCACACACCGTGCATAAACGCGTCGTCGTCGCGGTACTATCATTAGTGTGACGCGTATTTGCATAACTGTCAATTAGCCGGAGCAGCTGCGAAGATGAGGAGCGCTTGTTTCGCTCTCCAGTTAATCACCAAGATGACCCCTCACCTGCCCCATTACCGCCTCTGAATACGCAACGACGGTGTTTAGATATGCTCGAGGAGCGCTTGATTCGCTTTGGCATGCACGGATGTGAGCGTTTTTGTTTTTTTTTTGTCCCGCGATGTACCTTCATTTCAATATGCTTGATTTACTTTGACAAGCAGGTATTTCTGTGTAGCTTTATTAAAATGAACGTGATTTGGCTTGACAAGAAGAGATTTATTTTGGTTTTAATCACTCAAGTTAGTCTTGAGACAATTAGAACTAATTTAGCCATCTCATGCTGTCAAGTGTGTGTATTTAGAGCCCAGTCAATCAATTAGAGACTGAAAAAAATTACCTGAAATGTCCTGTATTTAATTATCTAAATGCCTCAAGGCCTCGAAAGTCCTTGCTTACTGTTCAAGTCTCAAATTCAGCTCAATTAAACTTACAGGCACTGTTCTATTTTTAAGATCTCAGTCACAAGGCTGCCCCTTTCTATCTTTGGGGTCAAAGATAGGCTTTATGTGGCTAATCGTGAACAATAAGCCCATCATGGAAAAGCTGGATATGAATGTGGGAGATATTTGTGCTAAGCCAAGATATTTGTGCTAAGCTTTTGATTGCTGGTACATTGGGGCCTCTGAACTGCGGAGCGGGCTGTTATAAGCCTTCGGGTTCTGCCAAAGATGCTCTTAAAAAGGATGTTTCATTATCAACAAACCTTTGTGTCTAGTTTGAGGCGACACTCAATTAAACATATGTCATGTTTAAAGGTGCTATGTGTGCCATTTTTAAGCATCAATGTGTCATTGTCAACTTAATACTACTACCTTGGTATAATTACCGTAAACAAATAAGACCATGGTTGAGATGATTGAACTCTCTATCTCACACCAGTGGTTTTGCTGGTGCCAGTGTTTCTCAAAATTAAGACCATATCTCCCATAAGCCCATTGCTTTCTGTTGCAAAGAGGATATTGTTACCTCTCCCTCCCTTATCTTTACTGAAGAGGATAAACATGTCGGAAGTGATTTTTCCAACCACTTCTCATTCTTTCCACCCTCTACCATTGTGAGAAACTCTGAAAGCTTTTGCTCCATTTACACTCTTCCTGTTTTGTGCCATAAAGCAATCTCTGTTTGTGTTGTAAAGCAGTCCAGTAGAGTGGGGTAGAGTGGAGTGTAGAGCGAATGGTTCCTAAATGCTAACGCCTCCTGTTGAGGCTTGTCTGGAGGTGTTGAAGGTCTAATTGGAGTCATTATTACTAATGGGAGGTGGTCACTTGATGACCCCAATGACATGCCAGCTCTAACCCCTTTCCTTTAACATCCAAGCAGAGTTTCTGCATAATCTCTAGATTATGAGACAAGGGAGTTGCCCTGTTCTGGTAATTGCCTTAAACACAGAGACGCAGTTAAACAAGAGTGGATTTTAATTAGAGTCAACGTGATGAAAAAGCAACTCGAGAAGCCTTTCAATTGGGGAAATGTTTCTATGAGGCCACACACTCATGCTCGCGCGCACACACACACACACACACACAGAAACAAGAAATCTAAAGGCAAGATTATCAACTTTTTTTGTACAGCTTTACCCACGAGTTCTCCTTGACAAGGGGAAGTGTGGCAATTAAAATGATAATGACTTTATAACTACTTCCAGACTTGTTTCTCGGGATCAAACATGTGCCTCACACACACACACACACACACACACACACCCATAATTATCACCCGTCCATTGCTGCCATACCCCTTGCATTGAGAGAGAGAGGACTAATTTGTCAATTCTCTCTAATTGTAATTCTCCATCAGGTCTCTCTCTCTCTCCCTCTCTCACTCTCTCTCCCCCCCCATGTGCACAAACTTGCATATTATAATTTATATTTCATAGCAGCCACTTCTGTTTTAATTCAACCTCTTCCTTTGTATAATTGCCGCCCGCTAATTTCAATAAAGTCAAGCAAACACATCACGCAGATTACATTTTTACTGCAGCGCAAGCACACTAACGCGTCCAGAAAGCTATTATGAAAAGAACACACAACTTAAGCACACATACCACAGAGTACACACACTTTGATATCCCACGCACCTATCACCGGGGCGAGAAAAAACGCACACGCACACACGCGCGAGCAAATTAAATAAGTGCCACGGTGAACATGGAGAATAGCCGTCTGTCAGCGATAGAGGATTATGCTTGAATGGTAGCGTAATCAGGAGACGCGGGTGTTAAATCCCTGGCATATAGCTTCCATATTGCTGAGCGCAGCTTCGGGAAATTGTCCGCCGCTTCTCCACGGGCATCTGCGCCGGAAATCGCCGCGTACGGGGAGCCGGGGGGGGGGAAGGAGAGGACGGACTTAACGGAATCGCTACATGTGCATTATCAGTGGATGAGGGAGGCGGGAGGAGGAGGAGGAGGGAGAGGAGAAGGAAGGGGAGGTGAAAGTGAGAGAGAATGAAATGTGAATAAGAGCGAAAAATAAGAGGAGGGGGGGAGAAGGGGATGAGTGAGACGGTGGAAAGTGGAATAGAGAGAGAATTCGAAAGCAAGACCCGCAAATGACCCGTACCTCCTCGGTGAAATATGATATGAAATATGTTATAATAGCAGCAAAACTTATCACAGTTTGCCAAAACCTACGGACAGCCAGTGGAGACTAAGGGCGTGTTTCACATCAAGCATGTTCGGAACTCTGAACTCTGGATTCTGGACGCTCAATTCTGGTCCTCAATGTCCGGTGTGTTGCCCTGCAGGTTTCTGTTCCTCCCCGATAGGAAATGAGCCACACCTGGTCTGTATCTGCCCGTATCTACCTGGCTCGTTAACTTTCAGGGAGGAACAAAACCCCGCAGGACACACCGGACCTCGAGGACCGGAATCGAGTACGTAGGGTTTAGTCCTTTAGTTCGCACATGCCGTCGTGTGTCTTGTGCTTTGTTCTGCTTCCTTGTGTTTGTCTTATATCATTCTGTTCTACGATCGCTTGTTGATCAGTTAGCTCTAGTTAGGCTCATTCTCTGTAAAGCCCTCTGAGACGTGCTTGTGATTTAAAGGGCAAAATAAATAAATGAACTTGAACTTGTTTGGTCAGATGAGAACCATTTAATCTGAATACAAGTGGCACCAAATAAGTGCACAAGTCCATCATGCTGAGCTTAAGTTACAAGGACCGGAATCAGATTTGTTTTGACCCCCTTCAGCCAAAATCTCAAACCTTTCAAGATGGTTACCAAAGTCCAGGTTACCAAAACCAAAGCTACTTGTGAGTCCATGTGACTTTTGACCTGGTTCGCTTGTAATCGGACACTGTGAACCTAAACAAACCAAATATAAACATGCAACAAAGTAAACTTCTCCACTCTGGCTCAGACCAAAGAAAAGCAATTATTGGTGTGATTGCACCGTACCACTGATATAACATTGAGAACTGACATTGAGAATCTCTTTCAGTCATTGTTGTGCAATGTTGTGCAATGTGAATACATTTTACCATGCCAGTGTAATTGAATTGAATTGAGTTATCAGAAGAGAGGGATTGAGAGAGTAAGACTTTCATTACCATCTTTGTCATTGGAGCAAATTATTCTCCTTAAATTACACCAAGTGCATAAATCACTTTATTAGCATGCTGAAGTGGGAGTGTGTGTGTGTGTGTGTGACTGTGTGTGTGTGTGTGTGTGTCTCATCCATGCTTGCATACTAAACCACAGCTCAGTCATAATAGATGAGCAATGGGAGATACATCGCGCTATACTTAATGAAGACACACACACTTTCTCTCGCTCACACACACATACACACGCACACACACACACACACAAGCACATAGATGTGGCCACCTAGGGAACATGGGGAGGACATGGGTTTTTTTTTCTCCTGAGACACAGGAGGTCTCTCAGAGATGCAGTATTCTCAAACCCAGTCTCTCAATTACTGTCACACACATACACACACACACACACATACACACACACACACAGGTTTGTATTCCAATAATTGTGAGGATGTTCCATTGAATTAGTTATTAGCCTAACCTTTACTTAAGGAATGCTTTTTCTAAAGTACAAAATGTTCTCACTTTGCAGGATTTACCCATATCTCTGGTCATCATTTGGTCCTCACAAGAGTAGATGTAAAAGAAAACACACACTCTCTCACACACACACACACACAGTAACACTGATTGCCCCGGGGACCTCCAGTGTGTGTGTATGTTGTGTATATGTGTGTGTGTCTGTGGTAGATGGATTATAACTCGAATGTCACATCAATTAGTTACAACTGCTGTCACAGACACACACAGCTCAATCACAGTATAGGACACCCCCTGAAGTGTGTGTGTGTGAGTGTGTGTGTGTGTGTGTGTGTGATGTTTCACATGACGAATTGCAAATGTAGGCAATGCATAGAGAGAGAAAGAGAGAGGGAAGAGTGTATGGGGGAGCTGACAGTGAACGATAGCGACAAATGTAGACTTTGTGTATGTGTTTCAGCTGCAGCCTGTCACCAGGGAGAAAATATGATAGAACAAACTGTATACATGCAATATAGATCAACACACACACACACACACCCCTCCAGCACACTCGAAATGAATGACGGCACATGCATACCTTCATAACAAATCGACACAGGGAGGGAATTGTCTTGTTTTTTTCCCCTCCAATCCGCTTTTCCCAGGCGAGTCTTCCAACACAGAATCCACTTCACTTTTCACAGTCTATCTCTTTCCCACACACACACACACACACACACTCAGAACTTTCCATCCACACACACCCACGACCACGCAGATATCTCACCGTTAAGTCTCCAGGAGAGGTCCTCTTCCTAATCCCTGATTAACAATATCAGTCGCCGGCGACAGTTTAATTTAACACAGCGCTCCTCAAGGATTAGCCTCTACACACACACACTCACACACACACACACACACACGCTCCCCCGCACAGATCAAAGATCACGCACATGTTTATTCCTAACCGCTAAGGCTAGCATGCAAAGTGAGGGATCCCCCCCCCTCCCACACACACACACCTCCCCCCCACCTTGTCTCAATAAAGGTTAATATGAAAGTAAAACTGAGTTAGAGTCGGTTTGCGTTTTGCGGCACGAGGATTTGCACCGGGCTATATTTTTAGGCGACCTTCGTAATAGCGTTTCAGCAAATGTTTGATTTTCTTTGTGCCCGAGCCACCCAACACGAAGAAGAGGCGGCGTCTCCTCTTCCCACGCCACGTCTAAAACCCCCGCGAGCGCATTCAATTAGAACGGGGATCAAACGGGCGGGTTGCATCAGCGCTTATAATGCGCGTGAACCAAATTTAATGGCTGCCTTTAGCCAGGAATCAAATATTCTCCCGGGCCATTGTCTAATAATTATTATTCATGTATCAGGGGTGTCTGCGGGTCCTGCAGAAAAGCTTGAAAATGATTCCCGAACCCCAAAAGCCTCACAAGGCTCTTTTTTAAAAGTCTTCAGAGGTTTTAAAAATGTTGCAGCGTCAGACCGAACGTTATATTCTGAAAGGTAGACAGTATGTTGTAGAATTGGTTTTGTAATGCATTCTAACTGGCATCAGTAATGTCTTGAAAAGTCTTGATTAGCTTGATGGAACCCTGTATGTCCTGTGTGTGTCTGTTCCTCCAGTCATCTGCCTGGTCGGCCTGGGCCTGGTGGTGTTCTTCTTCAGCTTCCTGCTCTCCATCTTCAGGTCCAAGTACCACGGATACCCCTACAGGTAACTATGGCAACCGCTACAGCACCGCCGACGCAACCCCACACCCCCCACCCCCCACCCAAAGTTTCCTTTAGCTTCGTCGACAGTTATTCAAAGGCGATACGGGAGCGTACGATGAATCTTAAAATCACGGAGGTTGACACAAAATCACTGCCGAGTTATTGCCGACGCGGCGCAAAAAAAAAAAAAAAACTACCCGGGCCAAAACAGAATCCATCCGTTTTCGTTATTCCTTTTGATCTCGGGACAGCCCGATCGGTATTTGTGGACATGGACGGCTCTCTCTCTCTCTCAAAGCTAAGCCAAGACTCTCTCTCGCTCTCAAGAGACCAACCCTAGAGCCGCCCCATCGACAGACAACTGGAGTACGACTCTGTTGACTCATTGTGTTTCTTTGACATTTTGCAGCCCATTTAACATTATCTTACTCTGACATACGTAGCTTTTCCCCCTTTATCCTGAATACTAGAAATCCTTCTTCTTTTTTTTTCCTTTTTTTTCATTTCCATACCCCCTGTTGATGCAAACGCATACACCCACACGGGTCAAAGCACTCAGTGGCTAGATGACGACCTGTAGAAAATATCCATGACGGAGTTCGGACATCAAACCCCCTCCGCTCAGTGAGCCGGAACAGCAGCAATTTGGTCCCGCTTTGAGCTAAAGGTCGCCACTACATAAAACGGATTTGATGTGCGACAGGAAACACTCCACGAGTCCACCGAGTGAGAGTCCGTCTCCAATTCAGCGTCACTGGAAGCAGCTGAACATCAGAAACCTCCAGCTACAGAGGACGGTCTCCCCTGCTGCCGTCATCCACGCTGCCCGGTAGCTTAAAATAGGACCAAACTGCTGCTGTGTCAGCTCACTGTCCGGTGACCTTTAGCTGCGTTGATGCCGGTTCAGTTCTGCTATGATGTGGAATTGTATTGATAGGGGCTACACTCTATTCCTGCTACTAAGCTGATTTCAGTTGTACAGCATTGGAACTTTAGATGGTCATTTAAATAAAAAATACAGCCAGATCGGGATGGGACGATGTACTTATCTCACGGATATGATTGGATGCGCGATATGGGGTTCACGATTCAATACAACCACGATACGATGTCATATATAAAAGTTCAATGACACCAAAGTCTGACTGTGCAGAATTCTGTTCATTTCTGAGACACAAGTCTTTTTAGCAATGGCATTGTCTTGATAGAATGTAAACAATTTGAAAGTGTCATTACAAAGTGACAATAATATAATAATAATAATAATAATAATTCATTTTATTTGTAGAGCGCTTTTCAGGGTACTCAAAGACACTTTACATAAGTTAAAAACAACACAATAAAATCATATGACACACAAGATTAATCACACATTAAAAGCAGTTCTGAAAAGGTGAGTTTTGACTAGTGATTTGAACATGAGCAGATCGGTACAAATCACTAGTCAAAACTCACCTTTTCAGACCTGCTTATTAGAAATATAATTTGGATGGAGAGCTTGTGAAATTGTGATGGGAAAGCGTCATTTGTGATTACTACAGCAGAATAAAATGGAGCAAATATCACAATTCATTTTTCTGCCCCACCATACCTATTGTCACATTTTTGTATCGCGATATATTGAAATTCGATATATAGTCCAATCCCTACAGCATGACAAGCAGCTCCATGATTTTTTTTCCATTAAATAAACTTAGGCTTAAATCTGCTGTTTTATACTATAAAGATATACATTTGGCCTTTGAAAAATCAGATATGTATTCAATTAAGTTATACAATACATAGTACATGGACTGCATAGTTGAGTGTTTGTGAGGAGCTGTAAGCCTGCAGGAAATGCGTTTTAAAATTGCTGTTATTTACATTCAGCTGCAGGTAAAAGGTCTTAAACTGTGACTTCTCGTCGGTTACGGATAAGTACATGGCTGGACTCTTTAATGCCATATGGGCGTTTTGAGTGACTGGTCAGCTCTCCTCTCTTCATTTTCCTTTCCTCTTTAATAATGATAGAGGCATTATCAGCAGGCTGTGCAGCAATTTTCCCGATGCTAGATTTGGCTAGATGACTACTTTCCGATCCAAATGAATTCGCAATAAACGCTAGCTGGTATTTATATGTCCAATGTGGTTTTTTTTGTTTTTTTCCTTTCTTGACAAAATGACATAGCAACTCCTCCCTTCCTGTTCTCCCCTTTATTTATCTCTATATCCATCTTGCCCTACCTCCCTCTACCTATCTTCCCCTCTCTCTCGCTCTCTCCCTTCCAGCTTCCTTATTAAGTGAAAGCAGAGCAGAGGAGGTCAGAGGATGAGGAAGAGGCGGAGGTGAGATGAAGAAGAGTCAAGAAGATACTTGAAGAAGAGGAGGCAGCGCAGTCGAGTCTAGAGTGCATGGTGTTTTTTTTTTTGTGTTTTTTTTATATATCAACCGCTATCGTCGGCGCTGCAAGCTGAATATAAAATAAATTATTCCGTCTTACACTGGAAAATAAAGGCCTTTGGCTCGTCTCTGCCAGTCGCGTGTGGTTCGTTTCTGTGGTTGAACGTTCTGCGTAGATGCATACAGTGAAACAACAAGTAAGCTGAGGCAATTAGCACATTTTCTTCTTTTATCCATTCATTACGCTTGTTTAGGAGAAAGAGTTAGAGATGAAGGGAGAGTGGGAGACGAATGAAGTTGGAGAAAGAAAGAGCGAGGTGACACGGGTGTTGAAAGGAGGGGAAATGGGAAATGTATATAGCTCATTTCATACCCAAGGCAAATTCAGTGTGTCTCACATAAACACAAAAAAATACATATTGTATGTAAAAGCGCATTAAAAAGAAAGAAAGTGATAAAGGATGGCTAAAGAAGCGGAGGACTGAAGTGGAAATAGGTTAGAGGGTAGCAGAGTGAAAGAGCTTTCGAACAAAATGTACATTCACCGTTGTTTTGAATGGAGACGCACACGGGGAAGCGCATCGCATTCACCAGAGGGAAAAGGCCAAAAACTTCGCACCAACTTTTCCTTGCTAACAAAGGAGAGAAGATGCGTTTCACAAAATGAACGGACTTCGCACCAAAGGTTTGTCCAGTTGTTTGTGTCTTCTGTGTGTAACATTAAGATTTAGTCATGGTGAATTACAAGTAGCTACTTTACATTACTTGCAATTGGATGAATGCGTGTTTGCGCCTTTATCGATTGCTACATGTACACTCTTGCATGTTTGGTTGACTTTTCGTACCAAGTGATCATTCAAATCTCTGTCTTTCAAGGTTTTGATACACATGCAGCTTATGACCTTATTCACACGGTGGCCATTTTGAACACTCAGGGTGGGAAACTCTGGAAGAGCAGGTCTAGCTGCTCTACACTTACAGATTCACACTGAAAAATATATCAGAAACAAATGTATCTCAAGAATCAGAGGGATATCGGTTGACATTTTAATGTATTTGGCCCATTATCTCTACCTACCAGAGTCTAGTCTAGGCAGCTAGCTAGTAACTAACTAACTAGTAAGCTAACTAGCTAACTTCCTGCTAAATTCAGGCAGTTGTTGGCAATGCTAGCTAATCTGGTAACTGTTTGTCTATCCGAAGTCCTCACTTATGTGTTGAAGTAACGCTAGATTAATGCCGATCTTCCAGGTAGAATTTCCCACCCCGAGTGTTCAAAATGGCCGCCGTGTGAATAAGGTCAACTGCCATCAGCGGAGAAGGTAAGCTCTAATTGGGGAAGTCCTGCGCCTGCTATATCCACAAAAACCTTGTGAAGGATTGGGGAAAACCGAGTTCAGGGGTTCAGAACTCGGAGTCAAATTTCAGGAAGCGACCGATTCTAAATCAGGAACAACAGAGTTCAGACACTAGACTGTCTACATACACACAGTTACATGAGAAAGCACAAACCCTCTGGTTCATCCTGAAGTCAATATAGCAGATTGTGATATCAGTTACTGACAAGACTGAAAGTTTACTTCTACTAGTTCCAGGCTGTGGGGGTCGAACCACATCGCTGACAGTGGTGTAACCTCTCTCGCTGAATGTGAGAAGCATCGGTCATTTAGAGAAAACATAAATTCCAATTCCTTCACTTGCGGACTGCGAGTGGGCTGCCGGATTGAAACCATTTATGTAACCTGCAGTGCGTGGGCGAGGAAGAGGAATGGTGCAGCAGATAGACCGGTTTTGACTAATGTAATAAAAATATCCCTTCTCAGACTTCCTATCCGAGGCTATTTTTGTTTAAGATGGATCGTTGAGGGAGTGAGCCTGTGTGTGTGTGTGTGTGTATCTGAGCGCGTGTGTGCAAGGTTTCACATGCAACGCAAGCAGATCTTACCAAACATTGAATCAATTAAATAAATGTATTCACATTGAGCCGACGATTGAGTCAATGTCACAGTGTTAAAATTGCACAGCGCTGTCAAATATCTCTTTCCCTTCCCTGCCTTGTACAATCAGGAAAGGTAATAACTTTAACATATTCCTATTGACATGCAGAATAGCATGACGCAGTTGAATTGGCTGGCAATGAAAACAATTACTGCAAACATGCACAAGACTGGTTTAGTACCCACGTAAGCAAAATGGAGAAGTCCATGAAACTTATTGCCTTAGGATAAAAAAAAAAAGTAAAGTTATCAACTTTCTGAGGCTGGTAGGATAGAGTATCTGCATTATTTATTGTAGAGTGCTAGCATAATAATAGGAATACCCACCTTATTTAGAGTAGATATTAATTGTAATAAACACCTTTTTTCCTGACATTGCCTATTTTTGTCTTGTTTTTTTGCCTTTTCCTTGAAACCAAGGGGATTTTTGTTTTGAGGACAGGTAGCTGCTCAATCATGGATTTGATTCTGAACATCCAGGGCGGTCACACTAAAAATAATGACCCATGCTGTTCTATATTTTACCCAAAAAAAAGTTTAAAAAATACTGATGTCATTATAGAGGGCAAAATTGCCCATCTGGTTCCCCTCAAACTGTTGGCCTTTACAGTATGGAAGCAATAAAAAGAACAAATGTGGCCTTCAGGAGGGGATGAGAATTGCCAAATGGTGCAAAATCAATGTGAATATTAGATAGTGGGTTGTTAGAGAACAAAAGCATAATAACATATTCTTATATTGGCCATCGTCGTTCGCAGAATAACTCCCTACACTGCCTCAAAAAGTCACGCTTGGTATGCCAAGATTATCCTGCGAGCAGCCACAGGGCAAGCATCATCTAAAGTGTCACTTTAGAATTTAGGGCCTATTATCTGAAGGCTTTAATTAGGCTGCTGTTCACTACAATTACAAAATTTGTCCTGCATGAACACATATTCCAATGGAAAATTGGAGAGATTGTGCAAATTTATCTACACGGGAACCAGTGTATGCACCCAAAAAATTAGCAGTGTGAGGCAGTAAGAAAAAAGTTGATTTCATCCAAATAAACATGAATATGCTATCAACTAGACCGAAACACAGTGTCTGACTATTATTGGATCTACTTAACCAGATACTGTGGTTTTAGTATTTCAGTTTGATGGAAATGAGTCATTGCAATAAAATGCATTTGAAATGCATTGGCATTCTGAGCACAAACTGCCTACATTTAAAAGTCCCATATGGTGTAAAACAGGATTCCCCTTGCCTCTTTTATAAAGGAGTTGGATGGTCTGTCTAAACATGGTGAAAGTATCAAAGCGCACGGTTGCCAACTAAATCCACACAATCCATATTAGAAAAGCGAGCCTCTAAACGAGCCGCTTGGACTTCCGTAACTTTGTGGCGTCACAAAGGTTCGCTCATTATCATTTCTGTAAGAAATAATAGACTAACAAAGTGTTTTTTTCAAAGCGGTTGTCATTGTTTATTACCGGAGAGTTTTCCCTACCTGTAGCTGCCGGGCCGCGGTGTCTCACGTTTCACTCTTGAAACGGTTAGCCAATCGGAACAGAGGGGTCGTTAATATTAATGAGCCTTAAAGACACAGCGACAGAAAGGGCCTGTTCTTGGTAATGCTCAGAGAGATGCTGGAAAATGAACGTGTAAAAATGGATTGAGAGTGTTTTTGGTACATGACACCATACACACAACTTTGAATGGACCTCAAGACACTGGGAAGTGAGAATATGGGACCTTTAAATTAATTAATTCCTTTTTTTTTTGCTTCTATTTAAGTCAATTTCATAAATGCTAAGACTTCATTTAATGCAATTTCATATATGATCATACTTGATTTAAGTTACAATTACGTAATCCAATTTGTTTGACTGCCTTCTGCCCAATGCTTGGTGGGATAGGATTGGTGTTTTCGCAGAGAAGCCTGGCACGTAAAAAAAAATCAAAGCTATCTAGCGTCCCTTTGGGGCTACCGTCTGCTCTGATGCTACACTCCGTGTTCAGATGTTCCTACCTGATCTGACCTCTAGTCAGCGTCCTGCAGTGCCACGGTGACAGCCTTTGGAGACACTGTGCCTCTCAGTGTGTTCAGGACATGATGTCACCTCGCCGAAGACCAACCTTCTCTCATCTGCAGTCCAGAAACACTGTCTGCACCGTCCACACCCCAGCTAATTATCATCATGTACCGCCGCTTCAGTTGTTGCTGTTGTGTTGCATCAGTGTCTGTGTTTGTGCGTGTCCTTTTGTGCATGTGTGCGCATGTGTACCTCTGTGTTCTGTGAAGTGTGTGTGTGTGTGTGTGTGTGATGCGAGGGGGAAGCAGCCAAGTCAAAGTTCATGTATTAGATTAGAGAGAATAAGACAGTCTGTTTACGTCTCGCTGTGTGTCTCATCGTATGACAAACTGTCTCTCTCGCCCTCTCTCTTTCACTCCTCTCTCTACCAACATTTTCTCACTCTCTCTCCCTCATTCTCTCTCCTTCAGTCTCTCTCTCTCTCTGTCATGGTGCCCAGTTACCTCTCAGTTATGTTTCTACAGCAACAACAGCCCCTCCGCTCAGCATGTGTGAAGTAAGGTCAATCAACTTGTGAGCGTACACACATGGATGGTTACTTCTGTGTGTGTGTGTTCTTTTTATTTCTATCAGGACCAAATGCCCTCACAAGGAGAGAAAGAAAAGAAAAAATCTCTTCGGCTGGTATTCACTTCCTCAACTGTTCATGTTCAAGGAAACATCCACCCTTGATGCTCTTACACTGTTAAATATCAATCTGTGATGTTCAATGCATTTTTGTGTTGAGGTGTTGTACCTTATTTTTTGGTGTACCCACTTTCCCTCTTTTACCTTGTCTACTTCTACTTCAGTTCGTCATTTCCTACATTTCCCAGAATGCCTTTCGAAAACCCCCAGAGAACAGGCCTGAACTTTAGTGATAGTGGAGTGACAGTTTTTCCTGTCAAGAAAAAGAGAGTCGCACCGCTTACTCAAAACACAGCATGCCTTGCAGTTGCATTGCATTCTGGTCTATTGAGGCTACTGAGGAATTGGTCTCTCTCCTTTTCTACGATGGATTTCTCCCTGTATGGATTGTTGAATGTCTTCTGGTGCAAAATGGCGGCTCTAGAAAGACTCTTTGATTCTGAGGGACTGACACCAAAACCTGAACCTTCGTTTACCGTTAACGGTTTAGTTTGCAGAAACATTTTCTACTATCCAACTCCATTATAGTTGCTCTGGAAATATCTTGACGTTACATTGTTTATGTTTGGCCAGTTATCCATGGGAATAAGACAAATACACCACCACACAACGAAATGGACCTAGAAATGCAAAGCACATGGCCAATAGCTGTATTTTTAACAGTGTTTAAAGAATAACTAAGCCCCAAACCTGTGGTGAAGCCTGACACCTAGTGGTGAAAAGTAGGGTACTGAACTGGCCATCTGCTATTGTCTGATCTTTGTGCCAGGTGATGTCACCACCTGTTGTACTCTATAGAAAGAGACATCACCTGACACAAAGACCAGACTAGCAGATGGCCAGTGCAATACCCTACTTTTCACCATTAGATGTCAGGCTTCACCACAGATTTGGATTTGGGGTTTAGCTACTGTTCAAGTGTTTTAAGGTGGATTTTTAAAATTAGTTTGAGACTAATACTCGGGTTTAGGGTGAAGGTTATAATTAGGATTAGGTTAGGTTAGGATAAATGAAGTAGGGTTAAAATGGCATGGTTAAGTGTTAGGGGGTTAGGGCATGAATGTAATCAATGGAAAGTCATCGGAAAGGGGCTTTGGGTTAATTCAAGGAAGCGCTGTCCGGCATCATATAGGCTTCCCGACGCGTAGGAAAAACTCATTTACTCTGACGCGACTCTTAATCTGCGGAGCGTCTTCGAGGGCCCGCCGAAAAGCCCTCCAGAACTCCATACAATAATCACACCGCTGATGAGAAAAGATACTTCAGGAAACTCATTGCGGCGGAAGATAATTCTGCACAATATCGCCTTGATTCCTCTACCCCCCACCCCCCACCCCCACCCCCTGCCCACGCACCACCACACCTACCAGATCCTGCCTGCGGATAAGCCTGGCTCTGCCCCCGAAACATAATCACCAAGATTTATAGCAATCACAACAGCATTACCTGAGAGAGAGAGAGAGAGAGAGAGAGAGAGAGAGAGACGGAGGGATAGAAGGAGGCAGGGAATGAGGAGAGTCTGTTAAGGGAACGAAGAAGAAGAAGAAGAATAAATGAAATGATAAGTTTACAGATAATACTGGATAATACCGTAGCGTGACGGCTGGCGAGGTGTGAGATTTAGAAGCACCATCCACCACATGTGATATTACCACTTCTGTTTGCAGGGGGGAACTCATTTTGAGGAGCGATTTCGTCTCGAATCCGTCGCTCTGATGAAAAATAGATAATCGCAAACAGTAAAGAAGAAAAGTCCTCGAGAGAGAGAGAGGCTCTGCAAGTGTGTGTGTGTGTGTGTGAAAGGGGGGAGAAGAGGGGATACAATGCAATCTGATTTCAGGGATGTTCATTATCATTTTTTTTACAAAGCGCCTACACATAAGAGAAACTTCTTAAAAAAAAAGTCCTTAAAGCTCTTCCAAGTCAGCTTGCACTTTGATCAGACAATAGAAATGCTTCCATCATTATTAGTATTATTATTATTTCACTTCCATTATCCATTATTATTAGGCCAAAGCAATTCCCCATATGCAGATATAGAGTAGTCTACATATGGACATATGAAATCTAAGTAAATACATTATGAAAAACATCCTGGCATGCTATTTCAAAATAAAAGTAAATATATTTTTGTGTGATGCATTGCATTGCATGCAAATGAGCATGTGTATATCGTCACTTTTAGTTTTTAGTTTATTTGACAATTGTACATTATACAGGCATTTTAAAATCATTAAGGAATACACAAAGTCACAGACTTCTTTCCATTGAGGTCCTTGCTCTTAGACATACAGTACACATAGTTCCATAGTAAAAAATAAATCTAAAATCCTTACTGCTCGGTGAAAACTTCATAACTCCAATTATGGTGATTTTCATGTTTTATCTCCAATTGAAGGATTCCATGCTCCTCTGGGTTGAGGAAATTCTACAACCTCCTGGGTTTATGAAACCCTTTTCAAAACCAATTAGACAAACTCTAAAATGCATGGTGGTCAAGCTGAAAACAAGGCTGAAAAGTTGTCAATTTGGAGATACAAGGTTTTTCACCCAACATTGATATGCTAAAATATCAGTAAATATCTTCATGTATCCTGGGGTAAGCCCCTGTTTCAAAATATACTCTTGCATAAGACGTCGTGGGATGAGATACATTTAAATATATCCCATGTCAAATGTATTTGTGTGCCATGAATGTAAACGCATGTAACACTTATGAAACTGGGCATTTTTGTACCATTGACACACATTTCCTGCACATACATGGGAAATATGGTGTGAAAATATAAGATTTGTACATGTGGTTCCCATATGTATCAATACATATCATATATATAGCATAAGGTAACACTGTAGATTAGGGAACACATTAACTATTAATACCTTTCTTATTAAAATGCATATTAGTAGTGTATTGGCTCATTGTTAGTCATTACAAACCAATTATGTGCACCTTATTCTATTCTATTCACTTATTCTACAAGTATGAGTTTTCCCTTAACAGCCTCCTAATTAGTGCTCATAGCGGTCAGGAAGGAAGTTGTTGCGCATGAATTGGGCTCCTAATATGCTTTGTTCCATATGGGGCTTGTGCTGGTATCACAAGAATACTTATTCTCCCTTAATTAGGCTTTCTGAATAAGTTTAATTCATTTGAATCATTTGAACATTTCTATTGGTTTAGAATATACTGACAAAAGATATTGGTTTCCTACCCAAATTTGCATTCCAGTTAACTAACATGAGAACCACAGAAATGTTAAATGTCACTGTGATCCCTGGAAACATCTTAGTTTCCCATTGAGTTTGCCATTGTCACTTATGGACATTCCATTAAGATCACTACATTCACATTGCACATTAATGTGAATGTAATGATCTTAATGAAATGTCCATAAGTGACAATGGCAAACTCATAGTTAATGTACTATACTTGCAGAATAAGGTGCTAATAAGTGGTTTGTAATGACTAATAATGAACCAATACACTACTAATGTGCATGTTAATAAGCAACTTATTAATAGTTAATGTGGTCCCTGATCTAAAGTGTTACCATACATTTTCTTATCCATATCTAGTGTTGAAAATAGCTTCACACTGCGCTACTGTACCAAACCAAATGCCATTTCAGCCACAAGTCTGCAGTCTCCCATTACATAGAGAATTAAAGAGCTGCTGTCAATCAAGACCATCTATTCCATAATGCCTCTACACCGTCTCCATGGTAACTGACACCCTCAGACCCGATAGTAAGTGCACTTTTTGGTTTACACTAAGTATGAGAGTATGTTATCTGTCTGTCTATCTGTGGAATGTGTGTGTGTGTGTGTGTGTGTGTGAGAGTGTGAGAGTTACAAAGAAAAAACAAGGTAATTACACAACCCACCCGACCAAAACACCATTAGCATTTTCTTCTCATGTCCGCTAAATTTAACTTTTCACAGGCAACAGCTTTTAATTGCGTGGCTTTAAAACAGGGCTTCTCCACATCTTTCTTTCCTTTTTTTTTTTTTTTTTTAAATGATCCATTCTATTCAGACTCCCCGGCTTCTAGAGGGCAACTCGAGATTTTTCTCCGGGGTTAAAGCTGTAATTGCACGCGCTAACACACACACACACATATATGCACACATACATACAGATACACACACCTACTGTATATTCATATACACACAGGGCCATGCAGACTAATTACATGCTGTTAAAATGACAGCCTTAGGAGCTGTCGGGCTGACTTTGCTTCCAATGCCTCATATGTAATGTGGAGTTATACTTGTCACACACACACACACACACAGGAGTGGAAAGTACTAAAGTACATTTACTACTTAAGTACAAATTTTGATGTACTGGCCCTTTACTTTGAGTATTTTGTGAGACTTTCTACTTTTCCTCCACTACATTTCAGAGGGAAATCTTGTACTTTTTCCTCCACTACATTTATCTGACAGCTGGAGTCACTAGTTACTTTGCAGAATAATGTTTTACATGCAAAACATACGATAAGCTCATAAAATATGCTGCATTGTTAGAGTTTAAACTCCCCAACAGTATATGGAGCAGTTAGACCGACAACAGTAAAATACTTCTGACAGGTTAATGCTTCAATCATTTAACTCTCTGAAAGTATGAGGACTTTTACTTTTGATACAATTTGCTGCTAATATACTTTTACTTCAGTAACATTTTGAATGCAAAACTTTTGCTTTTAATGGAGTATTTTTCCATTATGGTATTGAAGGATCAGCGTACTTTTTCCATCACTGCATACACACACACACACACACACACAGGCATCCCGCTGGCGTAGCAAAGTGTGGTTTCAAAATTCTGGCTCTTGACAGACCTGATTCATTTTCTGTGAAGTGCACTTGTTGTACATTACAGCGACATGCGATATAATTGTCACTCTTTGCCTCACCGTCTCTCTCGCTCTCTCTCTCTCTCTCTCTCTCTCTCTCTCCACTTCGCCTCTCCTCCTCTCTAAGGACGCGGCAGAAGAAAACAATCACGACTCATCAAATCACCATCAGCTTCCAATTAACGCTATAATCGGCGCTAATTAATAAATTGATTGAAGTGCCTCGGCAGGAACCAAAACAAAGCCCGCCCCAACGCTTTCCCACAAGGGGGCGGGGGGTGGTGGTGGTGGTGGTGGGGGGGGGCGGGGAACGGCGACAACCTCCGGCCACCCGGCGCCTCCCCGCCCCAAAACAAACGCCTCCCTCCGCGACTTCAAAGGGAGGCATCAGGGAAGTCGGTGGTCGTCCCGCTAATTTGCCTTCACAAACAAACTGTCAAAAACAAAACACGCTTCACTCGGCGACCGGAGGGGTCCGATCATCATCAGCACCGCCACTTTAAAGAGAAGTGTATTTTTAGCCGCGCGGCCGTTGGATGTGGAGAAAAGCACCCTTCAAAGGGTAACCCTTCAAAGGGGGTGCTTAATTATTATATTGAACACACACACACACACACACACACACACACACACACGCACGCTCTCTCACTCTGTTGTCATCTCTCTCTCTTCCTGTTCTCTCTCTCTCTCTCTCTATCTCGCCGTCTCTCCCTCCCCCCCCCCCCCTCCGCTACCACCTGCCAGATTCAGATGAAATCGGGTGAAGAAGTAATAACACTCAAAATGAGTTTTTTAATGATATCAACACTCTGTATTCTCCGTCTCACCCACCAGCGCTTCCTTCGCCCGCAACCCGCACGGCTTCAGTAACAAGGTGGAAAAAAAAGCCGTACTGACACTCAGTTAATTAGATCAAGACACATACAGAGTGTCTTGTCTCTCTTGCTCAGTGTCTCTCGGTCACAACCAGCCAGACTCGGGAAGTCTGCGGTTGAACCTGTGTGGGTTTTTTGAAGGCTGATAAACATGGAAACTGCTGATCATTTGATTGCCGTGAAAATCCAGTATTCAGTGTTTACCCCAAAATTTTATTATTGGCAGAATGGAAAAAGCTCTGAAACAGCATTTAAACCACAGGACACTAAAACATTCAATTAAAAACCAGGACAATAATAATTATATATTCATGCGTACCTGTGTGAAATCTGATCAAAACTTTGCATGACAGTCAATTTGGTAAAGGTGCTACGTGTAGCATTTCAATATCAATAAATCATGAGCACATTTCATTTTGAGTATAATTACAGTAAACAAAGACCAAATGCTGGGAAGATTGGCAGCCTGTACGCGGCGTTTATGGTGAGACACCGGGTTGGGTTTTGGAGGGAAATCTGCTGGATTGCTTTACGGCACAAAAAAAGGAAGAGGGCGCTGTTCTTCCTGAGCAAACAGAGCTAAAGCTTTAAGAGTTTTCAGAGTGTCTCACAATGGAAGGAGTGAAAGTTAAAGCAGAGAAAACAAGCGCACCTGGAGAGCGATGCCAGAAAAGGGGATGGAGGGTCTTTGTGCCAGGAAGCAACGGGGTTTATGGGAAATGTGGTCTTAATTTTGAGAAACACGAACACCAACAATACCACCAGTGTGAGATAGAGGCTACAAATCAACTTGACCATGATCTCATTTGTTTATGTTAATTATACCAAGGAATCACAATTAATTGGTAACACTTTACACTAAGTTAAGGGTTAATTAAGGGTTAGTTAATGCTTAATAAGCATTAACTAACCCTTAATTAACAGTTAACTAATGTGTAATTTACTAATGGAGTTCATGTTAACTAAGGTATTAATTTATACATTATTTAATAGTTTATAAAGATGACTATTAAATAATGTATAAATTAATACCTTAGTTAACATGAACACCATTAGTAAATGATTACCAGACACATTAGTTAACTGTTAATTAAGGGTTAGTTCATGTTTATTAAGCATTAACTAACCCTTAATTAATGTACCCTTATTGTAAAGTGTTACCAATTAATTTACCAATGATATATTGATGTTTAAAAATGCGACACATAGCACCTTTAAAGTTATTAGGCTAAGGGCTTTCTACATATGTTCAGCATGCTGCAATAGAACACAGTCAGGTTAAGGGCCAGTCTTCTATTAATTGTACAATAAAAATGTAACCAGGCCACATACAGTATCGGCCCCATATATCAGTCTGGCTAACAATATAAAAGAACCAAAACTCCAAACGACGTCTCCAACCTCGTCACCATCCCTCCTCCCCGCCTCCTCCACTTTTAGAAAACATCTCTGAACTCTCGGAGACCCTGCCCTCCCTCCCTCCCTCCCCTCCCTCCCGTTTCCCCGGAGACGCTTCCTTAACAACCCCCTGAGGCCTTGGTAACCGAGACAGCTGCGGTTGCTGCGGGGACAGTTATCATGCACTTACAGAGGAACGCCGGGCAAAAATAGTCACGCTGCCGAGGAAGTCAAACCTGGTGGGATCCGCCGCGTGCCCACACACACACACACACACGCACACACACACACACACACACACACACACACACACACACACACACACACACACACACACAGAGACCGGGATAATCCTCACGCTGTGCGGCCCGGTGACCGACGCATCAAAAAAGAAAGTCGTCTCATAGGTTACCGCGGTTACAGGAGGCCCCGGGAAAAACCGGGGGCCTCGTTTGCATATTCCCTAATTTGCATATCACCTTTCTCATTTGTTGTTGATGCTGATGAGGAGGGAGCTCTCTCTCTCTCTGCGTGGCCTTTAAGCTGCTCCACACACACACACACACACACACACACACATAGAGGTAGGCTACACAGAGGCAAACACACACTCATGCAAAAGAATCAAGACACAGACACATACACACTTACTGACAGAAGACACACACATTCACGTAAACGCAGGCACACACACACTCGCCCACACAGCAGAGGAAAGCGAATTGAAGATTAGAACTTTGAGAACAACTGCCACGCTTGCAAGTGTGTGTGTGTGTGTGTGCGTGTGTGTGTGTGTGTGTATGCATGAATGTGCCAGTTAAAAACATTATCTGCTGCAATAGCTTTATTGTTTGAATACATTTTGTCAAATACTCTATATGTGTCACATCTAAAGAGCTGATTCATTGCCGTTGCTGTTACTGGGAGTTCCTGTGTTCGCTCACACACACACACACACACACACACACCATAAAACCATAAAGCTGTTTGCATCTGCAGCCCAACCTGTCTTCTACAATCTCGCTGTGGTAGCTGTCACTCAAATAAATTACCAGTATTTCAGGAACACACACACACACACACACACACACACACACACACTGCAGAGGAGAAACGCTGACATTTTGTTTAAATCTTGTGGTAATTTGTGTTTGTGCGAGTGTGTGTCAGTCACTGCAACTTTTTGAACAGTGGGTGTTAATAGCCACACTGCACACCTGAGGAAATTAAAATAATAACACAAAAAAAAAATAATTATCACACACTCAATTTTAAAGCACACACACACACACAAGATTTCCCAGCATGCGATCGCTGTGTGTGTGTGTGTGTTTGTGTGAGAGACAGAAGCCACGAATGCAAGAAACCCAAAAAAAAAAAAAAAAGAGGAAACCAACAGGAAACCACAGGCATGTCAAACCTCTCAACCCTCCTATGCATTGTTTTCTTAGTGACACACACACACACACACACACACAGGAAACACACACACTCGTACAGACACAGGCCAAGGTTGCTATCATAAACCAAAACAGAAACTAAAATGAAAATTAAGTGTGACAAAAAAATATTTATATTTCTTCTTCTCTTCATTCTTGCTAAATGAAAGGCCTAAAATGAAAAAGAAAACAGAATTTGCACTTAAAAAATAAAATACGTATTACTACTACTTACTAAACCATAAAATTAAACTGGAAAAACTAAACCTAAAGTGCGCCAACAAAAACCACAATGCGGAATTTCAACTACAGTAGAAATGAAAACGAAAGTAAAAACATGAAACTGATAACCTTGACACAGGCACACACAAATTCATAAAGATACACACACACACACACACACACATTGCACAAATAGCACATATGCAAACCCACACATTGCACACAACCCACAATCCCCCCCCCCTCTCTATCTCTCTCTCTCTCACACACACACACACACACATACGTGCAGAGTCTCATTACAGGGTGAATACTGCCTCATCTTCTGACTTTATATCGTTCTCATTAGTTCAAATATCAGCTCAGTGAACGGAATAGTAATGGAGGATGGAGGGAGGCGAGGAGGTGAATGTCAGATGAGAGAGAGGAGTGATGGAGGGAAGGACAAGGGTAGAAAGTAAAGAGTGAAGGGGCCTCTGGGGGGAAGAGGAGGAGGAGGAGGAGCAGAGGGACTGGGACAGAGTGAGGGAATATAAGAGGGCTTTCAGGTGATGTAACACAACCCCCTGGCAGCCATGTTGGAGGTCCTCATGTCTTGGGCAGTTTGGCCTCAACAGAATTCCAGTAGCCACAGACCTGCTTACTTTCTGTGCTGGTTTTCAGTTTTGCCTTTAGCTAATGCCAGCTTGTTAGTTAGCTAGCTAACCATATTATCTGGTCAGGTATCAATGGTTCTTTCTCAACTTGCATTCTTGTGTCCTCCATGACACATTTGGCGTAATAAGTAAACGGCCGAAATATGATTCTGATACAAAAGAATGGAAGGATGGAGGACAGATAAAGATCCTGGAGGTTTATGTGCCAAGTGAGCTAGCCTTAGTATCCTTAGTATGGGCAGATTTGTTCAGTTCGTAGCAAGACTGCTAGGCTACATAATATTAACTCCTCTCTTACCCCTTGCCTTTTTAGTTTTACTTAATCAATCAATTAGGTCGTCCTCGGACGAGCCCTCCAGCGGCATTTCCAGTCATCTTGATCGCCCCTGCATCTTTCTTTAGTACGTCCACATACGTTGGTGTGGGACGCCCTCGTGATCGATGCCCGTGTGTTGGCTCCAACAGCACCAGCTTGCTGGCTGGGAGCTCCCGGTGTCTCTGGCAGTGACCGGCTAGCCTCATTCTCCTGGATACTATCTTCTCACTCAACCTTGGTAACCCCCCATACAGATGCTTGTTGGTAACGTGCTCGTTCTGGTCGATGTTTAGTACTGCTTGCAGCATTCTGGTGTAGCACCCATCCAGGGACTTCTGCAGGGTGGGCTTCAGGGTCCAGCATTCACAGCCATATAGGAGAACGGACTCTACAGTCACAGAGAAGAAGCTGAGCTTAGCCAGCTAAGTTAACCATTAGGTAAGACCATGGGTCTTTTTCAGTATGCATACTTGTGTCCTCAGTGATGAATTTGATGTAATATCTATTGGCCAAAGTATTCCAAAACAAAACAAAAAAAACCCCCATAAGAACCCAGAAGTTTACTTACCAACCGAGGACTTGGCTGACGAGAACAAGATGAGAAGCCCCAAGATTCACTGTGAGAACAATGCATCACATTCTATAATCTACAAAGGCAGGTGAAGCAGATGGGAAAATGTACAGCTGTGCGTCTTAACCGATCATACGATGTCAAACATACAGACCTTAAACCTCAAACTGTAAAGATGCTTCTCTGTTCTTGTTCTCATGAGAAGTTTGTTCTCACCAAGACAACTTGGGAAGATCGTTCTCCACACACACAAGTATCCACTTGGCATTCTTGGATTTGATTAGCCATTGTACAATGGATGTACACCCAAACAACCGCTATCGTTTTCAGGTATTTGTCTCTTTCTAGCCTGGTTGTTATATTATATTAGTATATAGTACATTATTAGCCATTATTTGTGCACCTCTCCTGTGGACCTTCCATGATGGCAGCAGCCATAGTTACTTGGAGATTTGTAACGCAACTGCAAAGCCTCAGAAAGAGATTGAAAAATGTTAACAGTATATCATGAAGGACAGAGGAGAAAGACATGTATAAGTTTTGGAGCTACAGAGGGAGAATAAGGAGGGAGCGAAAGAGATATCTAAAGAGAAGAGGATGGAAGAGAGAGGGAGGGAAATGCAAAAAACAATGAGAGGGGTGGGAGAAAGGGAAGGAGCTATGGAGGGGGGGATAGGGGAAAATGAGAGGTGATAGGGAGGGAGGGAAATACAATCGAGTAGTAAAGAAAGAGCAGGAAATATAAGGACAGTGGGAGGGAAATACATAAAAAGCAGAGAAGAAAGGGTGAGGGAGGGAACTATGGAAAGAAAAACGAGCGGAAGGAAGATAAAGGGAGGGAACTGCAGAGAGAAAGAAGGAAATACAGAGGGGTGGAAGGGAGGAAAATACGAAAAGCGAGGTAAGGTCAGGGCCGGCGCGTCCATATAGGCGAACTAGGCAATTGCCTAGGGCGGCACTTTGGCAAGTCTCAGACAAGTCTTGTCTGAAGAAGAGCAGTAGCTCGAAACGTCACATGTGGGATGTTTAATTAAAAGAACTAAAGGGAGCTACAGTGTGCAGACTTGGAACTTCCTCTTTCTTTCATGCCGTCTTCTATTGGTCCAGCACGTGCCTTGAAGGTTTGTGGATGTACGCGACTACTTCACAGTATTGATATTTTGAATAATCCCAGCAAATGGCCAACAGTAACCCAAGGACTTCGAGACATTTTGATTGAGAGAAGACCATATCAAGTCAAAGGAATTGATTTTCCCAGGGACAGTGCACACAGAAAAATGTAAAAATGAAACAAGACAGACTTAATGGACTGGCAACGATCTCCATAGAACATGCACTGGCACAGAGAATCAAAATAGAGGATGCAGTTAAGACCTTTGCTGTGATGAAGGCCCGCCGTGTACACTTCTGAAAGGTAAGTTAAGCTTTATTTGCTCTCTAGTCGTCGTTTAAGTTGTGAATCTGCTGATGATATAATGTGTTTTACGCACATGAGAGAGTGGTGTATAGGAGAGATTTGCACTGGTATTATTTAGTTTTAGGAGCTGAAATTGGATTATTTGGAAAATAGCTGTGCTGTCATTATAATAACTGCATAATAACTGTTATTGGAGTTATTATGCAGACCTGTTTGGTGTGTTATTTGTATATGGATCCGCAAAATGCCTGCATATTGCGTCATGCATACTTTAATATTGTTGACACTTTGAGAACACTAGCGTTGCACTGGACTATTTGCGTTATGTGTATGGCATATATTGGCCTTTGTGTCTTGTTGCTGGTATGGTACGTTGCAAATAGAGGGGCGGCATAATGTTTTTCGCCTAGAGCGGCATGTGCATGTGCCGGTGCTGGGTAAGGTAACATTTTACCAAATCACCAAAATGAAATTGCAGATGGCAATGACATGTGGGTCAGATGGCTCGAAGACTCTAAAGTGCTAGTTAAAATAACATATCTAATACCTCAATATACGCAAGTTTCAGGCAATGGATAATCAGACATTGGCAGTAGGCAGGTCCTATTGCAGTCTGAGTGTTACTGTGTTGAAAGGACGTGTTTTAATCACTTGTTTGATTCAACTATTGGAGATTCCCACTTGGCCCGGTGTGTGTGTGTGTGTATTGGACAGCAGCACTCCTGGCAACCTGAAGGTATGAACACTCTACAGTGAAGTAAGTGATGAAATGTTCAACACAATCAGTCGTCATGATGGCAAAAGCTATAAGGCCCAAGCTGAAAACTGAATTATCCTTTAAAAACCTTAAAGATTTAGTGTCTGTCATAATATAGACTATTTCTGCTGGTAATGTGGACTTAGGTTTACAATATTTATTGGCCCAATGAACACAAGTAAGCCTAGCACAATCATTTTAGGGTGTAATGTATTAAGTAGTGCAGCTAAGTTAAGTATTATGTAATTTCAATCAGAAAGACTACTTCACACCGCCCCTGTCTCTAGTTTCATTCAAACTTTTCTCTAACCAATCACCATTAACCAACGTATTCCCTCGCTTTCAAAGAACCAAATCTGAGCAAGCCATCACTTTCCCTCTCCTTCTCGCAGAACCAATGATCTAAGTGGTCGAGAGTATATACACGTCATCTACTGTCATTGCGCTACTCATGAATTTGTATGCTGTCTTTCAGTCGCTGTCATTTCCAGCTGTTTCGGCAATCTTTCCTTCCCCGTAGCAGTTCGAATTTGCCATGTTCGAATCCGAGGACGAGCTCCTATTACAGGGATTAAGTCTGCAAGAGGCCGCAGTAGAATCAGCCTCCACCAGCTCTTCCAGTTGCCATCAAAGCGCCCGCATCGCAGAGCGCATCCCTCTGGGTTTCAGTCCGACGCTTCTCAAATCCTCGCCCAAGCTCACAGAGAGAGGTATTTCTCCATCTCTGGGGCTCCAGGCTTCCCAACTGCAAGAACTGGTCAACCTAGCCCCGGAGGGCATCTCTGCACCAGCGACCGAAGCTTCACATTCCGTGGAGTTCAATCCGGATCCCCGAGGCTGGAAGAGGAGCTGAAAGTCTTCAGCAAGGCGCCAAAAAAATGGCTCATCCATCCCGGGCCCCGTTCCAGCAGCTTCATCCTCCCATCGCTGCCTGCTCCAACCCGCCGGACCCTCAGCCGGCCCGACGGGACCCCCAAGGCACTCATCCTGTATCTCATCCAGGCTAAGATCCCAAATTCTGCAGGGTAGAGATATCAACCTAGTCAGTATCATCCTGCCATCCCCCGAGTGTAGTAAGAAGATTACAGGTGGCACAGGACATAAGCATATTAAAATCTTCAGATCCCCATCCGTCCAGAGACTTGTCCATAGGCGCGTTCGTAGTTGCTTTCGGGATCTACCGTGACGTCATCTGCTCCGTTTATCCCGATCGCCGCCTAGAACTGGATGGCTATCCGGCGCTCAACGGTGATCTCAACCTGAAATATGGAAGGAATTATATTTGACCAATATCACAAAGCTTTTTCCAGCAAGGCAGCCCAATATATGTCCCTGTCCAACATCCGCCTAAATTGGTCCATTCTAGACATCGGACTTCTAGTCATGTCAGTAGGTGGCTACCAAGCTCTGACCTGCTTCTCATGCGGTGATGCGGCGCATTCGGCTCCTCTGTGCCGAAGGTCCCATTCCAGTCCAGCAGCTCCACCCCCTTCTTGCAAGCCCCCCTCTCCTCTTCCCTGGACTGATCGGCACGGACAGCAGGTGCATTCCCCATAACAACATGGCAATCTGCAATAACGTCAATGGAAGGAGTATGCACGTACCCAACCTGCATTTTTCTCCACATTTGTAGCGCTTGCAGGGAAGCGTATCCTCGCTCAGTGTGCCCCCGTTGGATCCGCCCTTCAAGACAATTCCCCAAAAAGGAGGGCCAGGCTGGTTCCAAGAAATTTTGGCGATTCATCTATCATCCATCCACCCCCATTGATGTCCAGCTCTCGCCTCCTGATCACTGGTCTCTCGCAGGGGTTCCAAAAAAGTAACAAGTACTGTATAATTTATTACACCAACACTTCATGAATGAAAGTTTTTGCCATTCAAACATAAATCTTTTCTATCATTTTTCTATACTGTATATTTCCTATAGGCCAGTGCAATACAGACACACATGATATACTATATGACAAAAGATTTTTGTATTCCATTTGTCAGAAAAACTGAAATCTCCCAGGACACATTTTCCCAGCACAAACTGTGCGATATGTGTGTGTTCCCTCATGCTCCTGTATATCTGTATATATTTTTGCTTACCCTCGTGTATTTGTGCATACTGTACTGCAGTGGTTCTCATCGTGGGGTCCGGGGACCACCAGGGGTCGTTGAGGGGGCTCCAGGGGGTCCCCAGCAAACTGATAAATTGTTAAATGACAGCATTACTTCATTTACAAGAAGTTAACACAATTAGAGAATGTAGAAGAATGTCTGTTTTGATCATAGCTTCACTGTTATCTCTCTACCTACAATACAGATAGTCCTGGACAATACAGATAGTCCTGGAATATCTAACAATAATATTCTCAGATTTACGTCCGAGAGACAAAATATCATCAAATGGGGGTCCGTGGTTCTAATATGTACTAAATTAGGGTCCGATATGAAAAAGGTTGAGAATCACTGCTGTACTGTATATGTGTGAGATTGTACCCACCTGTTTCTGTGTGTGCACGCATTAACGTATAGTTTTTGTTTACCAATTAAACTTAACCTCGGCAGAAGACAACATCATTATAAAGCAAAGACTTGCAGGTAAACATCCCATTAGAATGTGTTTTCCACATTAGCATGCTTTCCTAAAAGAAGCCATCTTGCCCGTACAGTGTGTCGTCAAAGACTAATAACTCACTTCACGCACTGGTGAACAATCTCACAATTAGCCGCAGGCAGCAAATGGCCCTGTTTTAAATGTGTTTACCGAAATCTGCCACTTAATGCGAGTGAGAAAGAGCGAAAGACAGAATGAGAGAAGTGATGCACTTAATTACGCCGCTCCTTCCATTGAGCTGAGTGGTCGGTTTGCCCTGGAAAGTATTACTGAAAGAGCAATGGCAGATGTTACTCTACTGAAATATTCATTTCAGGACTATGATGATTAAGACATCTCAAGTTGTTATGTTACTGGCTGTAAAGTTGCACCTGATTAAAATGCGAAGAAAATAACGATCACTTTACTGAGTATAATAAGTCACAGGGATTTGCCTACGAGACACACTAACACATACAGTGCAACAGCATACACACAATAGTAATTTATACATATCACACGTTGCATTCAACTTTGTATGGCTATGTTGGATGGGATAGATGGTCATGGGCAATAAAAAGGCTGTCGGAAATAACAAGTATTGAGAAGGTATTGCTCAGAAACTTGTAAAATTGTTTTTGCTTCGAGGCAATTAGTAATCTGCCACAATTATTGGCATGCTTTCTCGTAGAGTTTTCCAAAATTAGTCGCAGAGAAAATTTCACTTTGAGTGCATCGGTAGCTTTAAATAGGATCGTCGAAGCCGTGGTGAATTTCTTTGAAATGCTTGTCTTGCATTTGAAAGAGTAATGGGATTTTCTGCTATCATCAGGTTTAGCTGGTATTCTCTCTGGTGGATTCAGGATAACATATAGTAGTTAATTTAGGAGTAATGCACAAACGTATAGAACCTTTACCTATCGTTCTGCAGTAAACAGTGCAGTGGATCATCCAAAACACCTGAAAAATCGTCTTTTTTGGCCTCTACTGTCTTCTCTGAATGACCTAGCAGAAATATTGTACTTCAGGAAAAATCATTTGACCAGGCTTAAATATTTTTCTTCAGGGAAAATATTTGACCCAGGTTAAATATTTTGCTTAAAGGAAGAAGTAAACACCTCATTCCTTCATATCTCCGCTGAGCCCGTCTTACTCTTTAAAGTTTGACAAATGGGATTCGATGAGTCACGGCGCAACCTTGATGTTTTAAAAGGTTAACCATGTTGGTAGGTTTCTGTATAAATGTCTTTTGACAGATAATAATTTCCATAATGTTTGATGGTGACATTTGCTTAAACACCATCGTTTTGTATGAGTGGTTGTGCCGCGGCTTTTCAGATGGTGGAATGAAACTCTCAATATTAGAAATTCTCTGTTTGGTGAATGTAAACACACTGCATGTACGAATGTTAACACAGGAGATGAGCATAGAATTCACAACCACTTTGTGTGTGTGTCTCTCTCTCTCTCTCTCTCTCTCTCTCTGCACTAAGTAAGTAATTACTTGATCGTATGTTTCTACACACATGCAGGCCTGGCATATGCTCAAATAAATATGCAATCATTTTTTTTAAATTCATTTTACCGTTTCCTCTTTCTATTCCTGTCTCACAAATGCTCACAAAAGTATCCTCCCTCTCTTTTTTTCGCCCTCCCTCACCTCTCGTCCGCTCCCGTTTCCTGGTCTGTCTTTGTTAATATTCTGCGGATCCCTTCAGGTTTGACCTCAGGGCAAGCCTCTGAAAAGATCTAATTTTGACTGGAAGCTACCCATAATGCCCTCATAAAGTTGTAAAGTGGGGCCAATAATTTCTTTCAATAAAACACTGGCGCAGGCACACACCGCACACATACATACATGCATGCAAGCACGTACTGTATACACACACGTATTCATATATCACACCATGAAGCACTTGAGTGTGTGAGTGTGTGAGTGAATACGGTACATCTCAGTAGCAGCAAAGGCAATAAATTGAACTCTTTAGATGCGACGCACGCTTGTAGGCCCTTCAGAGGATTTATTCAAACAATAAAGTTTAGACTATTGCGGCAGATAATGTTTTAAGGAAGTCGGGCCATTATCCATTACTGTTTGCTGCTGCTTCGCGTCTTTGGCTGGGCCTGCATGAAAAAGAGATGAAGAGTGAAGTACAACAACTTCAAACAAGTTGGATGTTTGCCCTCAGAAGTACTGTTGTCCTCAAAAACCCTCTTTCCTGCATACAAACAAGAAGAGGAAGACTTTAGTCATTTCTTTGGGCATATGTACCTTTCTCAGACAAAATTTCCCCCCAAAAAATGCATCAATAAACTTTCTGGGGAGACTTAAAGATGACCAACGGAGGTTCCGGCTGCTAGTAGCGCTAATGAGCAAAGTCGGTCCGATGCAACAACAAAAGCGCTTATCACATGGTTTTAAAACACACACACACACAAGGACATACTGTACGAGCAAGGAGGTGACATAGTACACAATACTGTGTGGAGAGGGAGGTTGTTTTTCCTCTCGAAAAGGATTAATAATGGAGAAGCTTTGGATCTGTGGAGAAAAGTTAGCATTCTTGTTACTCGACTGGTAAGTTAGCTTTCTAGCTAGTCTAACTATGTTACTTGTGTTACAATCCTATTTTGAGCTAGAAATTCTAGTAAATGATGTGCCGATGGGTGAAGTAGCTGGTACAGTTACCTGAAACGTCTACAATTTAGGCCGTCAGTCAAATGAAGGAACTTCCTCTCCAAACCACTGCACAGTAATCAGGATGCAAACACTGTAGCCTCATAAACATTAAAAATTCAGACTTTCCGAATGTCTTTAAAGGTAATAAATTTATTCAACATAGTCATTGAGGTCTAACAACATACTCTATGTCTGTTCGAGTGAAATTATGAATGTAAACAAATCCACGTTGTTTACATGGAAACCTCATTTTCATCTTTAAATGTCCAAAAATAGAATGCCCACTCTTCGAAAATAATTGCTTGCATGAAAGTTAAACTCAGTTAAACTGAGCTGTCGTTGAATAAAATATAACTGAATAACAACTTATTAGCTTAAGACCTTTGCAAATGAAACATTAGCATTTCTAAGTAATTGCAGGGACCAGTACAATCAATTATAAAGTGTGTGAGTGCTTGTCAGTATGTGTCTGTATATACAGTATGTAGGTGGGTGTGTGGGTGGCGGTGTTGAGGGTGTTGTAAGAAATTATTTGTCTGGATAATCGCTCTATTTCTTGACAGCTCTTCATTATCAGTCCTCAGTGTTGCCAGGTTACTAAGCCTGGCAATTCAGCCCACAGGCTTCATATTTCCCAAAATCAACACCAGAAAGTAACAAGCGATAATTGAAGCATTAAGCTATACAATCATTTGAAGCATTAAGCTATACAATCATTTATATTTATTTCAATTTCAGCAACATTATATTTTTATAAACAAGCTAGTGTTTGTGGGAAAGAAGAAAGATCACATAATCTCATGAAGCTCTCAGGATAATATGACTTAAAATGAGTGCAACAGTTGAATAAGCAATTTCTAGTTCACCAAAATTACAAGCAACATAAAATAAGGACTCCAAATTTAGTGCCCTAACAATATTCCTGTGACCATAGAACAATCATGTAAGAGCAAAGTGCTAAGACAAATACAATAAGAAGACATGGAATGGATTTTTTTATTTTTATTTTTAGGAGAGGAGATATGATTGAGTGGAGAGAAGATAACTTTAGCTACTGAGATGAGTGTTCTGCATATGATTAAAGATGAGTAAATGCTGGACCGTGGTCTGGAGGTATGGGGTGTAAGACCGTAGTCTGGAGGTATGGGGTGTAAGACCGTGTTCTGGAGGTATGAGGTTGTAAGACCATGGTCTGGAGGTGTAGGGCTGTACCATGGTCTGGAGGTATGGGGGTGTAGGACTGGACCATGTTTTGGAGGTATAGGGGTGCAGGGCTGGACCATGGTCTGGAGGTATGGAGATGTAGGGCTAGACCATGGTCTGGAGGTAAGGAGGCGTAAGACCGTGGTCTGGAGGTATGGAGGTGTAGGACTGGACCATGGACTGGGGGTATGGGGTGTACGACTGGACCATGGTCTGGTGGTATGGGAGTGTGCGACTGGACCATGGTCTGGTGGTATGGGAGTGTAGGACTGGACCATGGACTGGGGGTATGGGGGTGTAGGACTGGACCATGGTCTGGTGGTATGGGGGTGTAGGACTGGACCATGGACTGGAGGTATGGGAGTGTAGGGCTAGACCATGGTCTAGAGGTAAGGAGGTGTAAGACCGTGGTCTGGAGGTATGGAAGTGTAGGACTGGACCATGGTCTGGAGGTATCGGGGTGTAGGACTGGACCATGGTCTGGAGGTATGGAGGTGTAGGACCGGACCATGGTCTGGAGGTATCGGGGTGTAGGACTGGACCATGGTCTGGAGGTATGGAGGTGTAGGATTGTCTAAAACTTTGAAGGCTGGTAGCGTTGACAGGCTAATAAATATGGCCTGAAACAGAGAGTCAAGTCCACTTGACTCCAGTGTAATTTCACTTTGAGAAATTTAGTTGAAACAAGTGAAAAACTTGAAACTCCAATGGGTGAGGAGTTTTTGTTCCAAAACAGAGTACGGACCGGAAAGTGAGTTTTGAAAGCAGCAACTGGGAAGTAATGGTTCAGTCATTGGTATTGATCCACAACCCTTTCAACCCCCTGCAGATATATTATGGTCATTTTGTGCTATGAAGCAGTAAAAATCGTACTTATTGCTCCTTTAAAACTCAATACCAGATTAAATGGCTTGTTTCAATGGATTATTCTGCAGTGGGAGCGATAGGTGCAGAACCTAACTACGCTGTGTGCAGTGTGACAACAAACTGTTATGCTATAAAAAAAGAAACATTGTGTTTTATCACAGTGTTCTTTTATCACTTCACTTCTCCGTTTTATCACTGTACAAACTACACAAAATAACACGTCTGTGGGTCCCACTGCTATATATAGTAGTGCCTCCATTCCTGCCTCTTCCTTCCCGCTCTCTTGCCTTCTCTTTCCTCCCTCTACTCCAACTCCTCCTCCTGCTTTTCTCCTCGTCCCTTCCCCTCTTTTCCACGCTTCCATTCACCTCTCTCCAGCCTCACTCCTCCTTTGGTTTTTTTGCCTGTACTCTCATATCCCAGTGTAACTGTGGTTACACTGGGATATGCAAATAGCATGGTGCTCAGTTGATTTTCCCTAGATAAATAAACGTAAAAAAAAAAAAAAGGCTCCAACCCTCCACCCTGCCCCTCTCCGTTCAGATCAATGACATGACAGTCAATTATGGCCAATAGTTGAAAAAAACAAAAGAAAAGAAAAAGGAGTCGTAGCACAGGAGATTCCCATTAAGGCTGCGGTGTAACAGTCGGAGATGTACCAGTGAGGGAGAATGTGTGTGTGTGTGTGGGTGTTGAGATGGGTATCAGTGTGGGCCATGAAGGCCCGGGCCGTTTATTTAAAGAGCCACTATAAATGTTGAAGCAGTGATAATGGCCGCGGGGCCTGGGGATGACATTTTGACAAACACGGCTTATTATAGAAATGGTTTTATCAATGTGTTTATAGCGCCATCCAAGTTGTTGATTGTGAGTGCGAGTGTGTGGGTGTGTGTATGCGTGTGTGAGGGGATGTGTATACGTGCGAATGTCTGTGCTATGGGAGTATGAGAGAGTATATTTGTGTGTGTGTGTGTGTGTGTGTGAGCGCGCAAATGTATGCAGGCATGAGTGTGTATACGTGTGTGTGTGTGTGTATTTTTACCACTAGCTCGTCTTATTGCAAGGATTGGAGAGGGAGACAGAGACAATAACCGCTAAATGTGTTTGTTTTCTCTCATTTATTTCGTGAAGCGGGAGGACGGAGGGGGAGGAGATGGCGGGAATAATCTAACGGCAAAAATAAAGGATAGAAGGAGGGAGGGAGGGAAGGAGGAACGGAGGAGGAGGAGAGACGCTCAATTGAAGTATAATAACTTTTATACATCTTGTTTTTCTTTCTGTCGCCAACTTTTCCACTCTTGGTTTCTAGGACTAGAAAGCATTGATCGCTCAGACACAGGCACACACTGACTCACACGCACACATACACTGATATAGACATGCAGGCAATCACACACACATACACACACACACACACACACCATGGAACATCCAATAACTACTATGACAACTTCATAGAGCTACTGAACCATTGCTGCCAGCTCTGTTAGGGAGAGTGTCATGTTTTTGCAATGTCCTCTGCAGTGTGTGTGCATGTGTGTGTTAGAGGGGGCATTAACAAGCTTCTACAGTTGAAGTCAGTTACATTATTGAACCATCATTACCAGTTATAATACCGTTAGGCCTTTGCATTGTGTTTTGTGTGTGTGTGCGTGTGTGTGTCTCCTTCCTCTGTGGAATAGCTGATCATCGGTTTCTGTGTGCCGCGACTGTCATGTTTTCCCCTGTTGAGTCGTCAAATGATGTCAGTCACAGGTGTTCGGGCTCCTCGTGCTGACAGCTGAACTCAATTATGACAATGTTCTGCAATGGGCTTTTTGTGGGCCATTAATCTGTCTACATCTCTGTCTGTCTTTATCTCTCTCTCTGCCACTGTCCTTCCTCTCCCCCCCACCTGCTCTCCCCTCTCTGAGTCTGACTCACCCTAACCCTCAAAATAGTGTTGTTGCGTTCAGCGCACACTCAGTGTCCACTTTATTGGGCACCAATCGCAGTTCAGTTACCATTTGACTAAATGTTAAGTGATTTATGCGGCTTTCAATGCGGTATGATCGTTGGCACTAGACGCACTGGTTCCAGTATCTCAAAAATGGTGATCCTCCAGTGGCTACAGTTCACAGAGAATGGTCGATAAACCCTAAAAAAAAATCGACAAAACACCTGAATGAGAAAGGTCAGAAGACAGTGTCAGGACTTGACTTTACTTCAAGGTAACAGGTAGCCCACACGTGTGCAAATAACACCTCAGTATAACCATGATGTGCAGAAGGGCATCTCAGAACACACAACTCATCAAACCTTGAAGCAAATGGGCTACAGCTGCAGAGGGCCATGCAGGGTTCCACTTCTCACAGCTAAAAACAAAAACATTAAATGGGCATGTGCAAAACAGGGTGATTGAAGAGTGGAAAAATGTTGCCTGGTCCAACGAATCCTGGTTTCTTGCAACATGTTGAGTGTGAGATTATACATAAATAGTATGAATTAGGGCTGCAACTAACGATTATTTTCATTGTCGATTAATCTGTCGATTATTTTCTCGATTAATCGATTAGTTGTTTGGTCTATAAAATGTCAGAAAATGGTGAAAAATGTGGATCAGTGTTTCCCAAAGCCCAAGATGACGTCCTCAAATGTCTTGTTTTGTCCACAACCCAAAGATATTCAGTTTACTGTCATAGAGGAGTAAAGAAACCAGAAAATATTCACATTTACGAAGCTGGAATCAGAGAATTTTGACTTATTTTTCTTTAAAAATAAGTACTATTACTCAAACCGATTAATCGATTATCAAAATAGTTGGCGATTAATTTAATAGTTGACAATTCATCGATTAATCGTTGCAGCTCTAGTATGAATCCATCCAGCCTGGTGTCAACAGTACAGACTGCTGCTGGTGGTGTAATGGTGTGGGGAATGTCTTCTTAGCTGACATTAGGCCTCTTGGTACCAATGGAGCATCATTTGAACACCACAGCGTAACATTGTAGCAGACCAGGTGCATCCCCTCCTGGCCACAGTCTACCCTTTTTCAAATGAATACTTCTAGCAGGGTAATGCACCATGTCATGAAGCACATACCATCTCAAGATGGTTCCAGCAACATGACAGTGATTATTGGTTCAGTCCCCACATCTCAACCCAATAGAGACCTTTAGGATGAGGTGGAACGGGAAGAATCTGCAGGAACTGGAGTGATGCTATCAAGTCAGAATGGACCAAGATCCCTATGGAACGTTTCCAGAACCTTGTCGAATCCATGAAGGCTCAAAGAATTCAGGCTGTTCTTGAGCAAAAAGGGAGTCCTACCCGGTGCTATTGGCCGAGTGTATCTTTGTGTCTACAGCAGTTTGGGACATATATTGAAACAACATATATTGCTGTTAACATATATGTTGATTAGGACAATGCTGTCCTAATCTAGGCACATAGATATGTTGAAAATGATACATCGTTTTTAAGGGTCTGACTCTCTCTCTCTCTCTCAATTCAATTCAATTCAGTATGCTTTATTGGCATGAATGTCAGATGAGCAATATTGCCAAAGCGTCAAGGATAATACAATTCAATAATGAGATGTGGGAAAAAAAATACAATTCATTAAATAAATAAAATGAATAAATAAAAACAACAAGAAAATGGCAGAAAACAGTAAACACGTTTTGTGTTTGTTCGCACGCGAGTGTGCGCGCGTATGCGTGTTTGTCTCTCCCTCGCTCCCTCTCTCTCTCCCTCTCTCTCTCTCTCCAGATGTCTGGACAATTACCTGTCAGATCTCCTCCCTTAGGATTATGGGAAATGTAGTTGTCTTTCCCCGCGGACAACTTCCTGTCACATTGCCTCATTAGGCCATGTGACAAGAAAGCGGTGTGATATGACTCCAGTGTACCTTGTGTACCTTTTATGCGTGCGTGTGTGTTTGCGTCATACTTTTGCTTGACATGTGTTTGACGTCTGTTTCTTTGAAAGGGTCTCACCTCATCAACACAATCATTGGTTCTCCAGTGTCTCTTCCAGATGCTCCAGGTAGCAAATCCCCAGTGTGGCGATACCATAGCTGTATACACTTCTCGCTGCTGGAGACATATTGTTTTACTAGCAACTAGGTAAATGTCTCTTGTATGTGAAAATAATCTATTCATCTGCTTTCCAATGAGATCACAACAGAAATTGTCACATCTGCCTTTCACAAATAGGGAAACGTGGGAAAGGAGATTTTAACAGTTTGATGATTGTCAGAGTAGAATTTCTCCAAATGTGTTCAGAATATGCTTGGGATGTGTATGGAATCCAGAGCTAAGCCATTTGACTGTAGGAATATGTAAAATAGTAGGGGAATGGTGAGTTAAACAGGCCCTTTCTATAGATTAATTATGTTCTCTATATATCTGAGAGGTTTTGATGAGAATAATAATTTCACTGATGGATTTCATTCACTAGAGTGTCCCTGTTTCCATCTCTGTCACACACACACACACACACACACACACACACACACACACACACACACACATGCTTCCACTCACCCCCAGTCATTAGTACCACTTTGACTCAGCCATTTACCTCAGGTTGTGTAAGAGCTGTCAATAATTACTGAAAATTCCCGGACAACATATATTTAATTGGAGAAAACAGGGTTGCGTTCTGAACTTATTAAGCCAATTACAATCAAACGGTGAAAAACTATCTTAAGGAGCAGGGTGAAGCCTTTAGCTTTTAATGAGTGTGTGTGTGCTTGTGTGTTTATGTACGTGCTCAAGTCTTTTCTTCACTATCAAAGTTTCAACTGAGGATCTACTTTGTATGTACTTTGCATTCAGGTATGAGTGCTTTTGTGCATTCTCCATCAATGCAAAAAAAGAGAGCTTTAAATAGGTCAAGAACGCAAGATGGAGTATATTATTTTCTCCTTTTGCCAATGCACCAGTCGGATGAAGAGAGGCATTTCCAATATTTTCGGATGTCAGGTTCCAGATTTGACAACCTCCTTCACCGTATTGTGCCTCCAGCCATGACAAGACACACTGCTGTCCAGTGGATGCCTCTCAGACGCTGGCTGTCACACTGAGGTACATGTTGACAGGGATCAGTCAGCAGGCACTGGCGGCTAGTTACATGTTGGACACCATGACGGTGTGCAGTACTGTAACAGAGGTGTGCCAGGCCACTTGGAGTGCACTGTTGTCGCTTTTCCATTGGAGGCACAATGGAAGATGATCACCCAAGATTTCTGGAGATTTTAGAACTTTCCATTGTGTCTAGGTACAATCGACGGCAAGCATGTCATGATACTGATGGCTGCCTGCGATGCGAGGTACAGGTTTACCTATGTGGATGTTGGTGCATTTGGCCGTGAGAGTGGGCATGAGAGTGTCTCCACAGAGTCTCCAGAAGTGCCTTCGGTTCCCAGCTAACTGATCACTGATGGCCAACCCCCCCTTCCAGCTCCTAGTGTCCTCCCTGGCGGTCAGAGTCCGAGCCCCTATGTGTTCTCCTGGGGCTTTCCTTTTGAGGATCAACCTCATGAGACCATATCCAGGTGAGTGGTGTGCCTGCTGGACTATTCGCCTATTAATTTGTTTTTATTTAGAGCAGCAGTTTCAACAATCTGTCAGCATCAATACATTTTTGTGGGATGGCAGTTACAGATCCAATTGCATTTGTATTATTTGAATGGCTATTGTACTACAGTTAACCTATTTCAAGTTGTTGATGGCTCATGCCCAGAGACTTCCAATGCACATCAGCCTCCGGCTATACTCTGGTGCAATATCTTCTGTTGTGCACTGTCCCTGTTGATTGAATGAATGAATGAAATTAGGGTGCTGGAAGGACTCTCCATCAGAATATTCAAGCACAGTATAGTATGTAGTTCACTTATTGATGACATTGAAGTGCAGTGCAGATAGAAAAATGTTTTTATTGCAGATACATTTTTATGACATATAATAAATCCCTCAAAAGTATCCACATTATTTCATAACACACATATCTTAGACATAGACACTAATTTATTTCTTGGAATTAACCATTCTGCACACTGGTGTGGATGATCAATCTAAAACCTTCTCCTTTATGGTTACACAATGACATGATTCTAGTCAGTGTCAGATCTGGTCAGACGAATGTAAGCTTATTGGGTAGTAATAGGCTGAATGAACTGTGTGTGAATGACTGAATACAGGCCTTGTGTCTCCGTGTGGTGCTGCATAATTTATTGTGCAACACAGACCGTTGCAGGTACATCCCAAGTGCTCTGGTGGACACCGTCATCTAATCAGGAGAGGCTCTACCAGGAGAATGGAGGCAAGCGGTTGAAGGAGACACCAACCTTTGGAATCCTGGGCGGCATGCACAGATAATTGCAAATGATGCATGTATGCATGTTGCTGTTAGTGGCATTCTCCTCCCTGATCTCCCACAGTCGCTCGAGAGTGGGCCCATCATTTGCCTCAATTTTTCTTATTTTCCCTCTGAGAGGACAAGGGGATTGAACGGAGGGTGAGGGCTGGGAGGAGGTGGATAGCAGGGAAGAAGAGGGTGGGGATGGGGTCTGGGTGGGGAATACCAGCAGGGTCTGCTGAGCCGACCTGATCCTCATCCTCATCCTCCCGGTCTTCCATGGGAGGTTCTACTCCACCCATTTCCAAAGACCGATGAATTTAATTAGAGCATACCAGGTAATTTGATTCCATTGTCTGATGGTTAATATAGACAGACAACCATCCCAGCCGCTGAAGGATGTCCGGTTGCCCAAAGCCCTGCACAGCATCTCCGCCGCACACACTTCTTTTTTGCTCCACACTTCTTCCATCACTGCTGCCATCGCTTGTTACAAGTGTCAGTGTCAGTCTGTAGAGTCCTGGAAATGTCACTCCATGCATTTTCTACAGCATTCCTGTCAGCATGCCGTGGCAATGAGGTATCATACATGCGGTATGCCAGTAGCCTCAAATTTATTCTACCAGATTCTCCAGAAGTGTTGCACTCATGAATCGTGGACTGGATTCAGTGGCATATTTTAAAAGAAGATGTTTATTCTGAAAAATAATACAATACATAAATACAAAAGTGAGTCGGCTGGCACGGCTGGTACATTCAGTTGCCTCTACTGGTAATCGCCAATTGATTAATCAATTATGTACAACACTGGGATTCATAATACAAAATAATAATCAAAATAATCAACATCAATATAAAATTATAATTAAGCTACATTAGATTAATATAATAGTTCTTAATCACACTAACTTATCTATTCCAAGCATAAAGTATTAAAAAATTATCATTCTGTAATGTACTAACCTTTCTACAAATAATAAGTCATGTATTTCTGCACTTTCTTCATAAAAATGATTAACCTATATTTACAACTGGCATCTGCCTTGGTGTGCCGTTGCCATGGCGACTGTGAACGCTACCACTACAGCTGATGTTACCGTTAGCCAAGTCAAAACACACCCACATTCCGGCTCCTCTTCAAGGTAAAAGCATCTGACAACATAACGTACACACTCCCAAACAAAGATCACAGTTAACACAACCTAACATGTAACTGCAAATATCGTTTAAATGGTTAATATGACCGTTATAGTATTCGTTTGTGGTAGCGAATTAACGTTAGTTATTAAAAGTAGATTACCCCAAAAAATATACACCGGACAACCAAGAACAGAAACAATAACTCCGCTAGCTCACACACACATTATAGTGGACGCATTTAAACGCTCGGTGGCACCTGACTCACCTGAAAAATAATTATAAATACAAAAGTGAGTCGGCTGGCACGGCTGGTGCATACAGTTACCTCTACTGGTAATCGCCAACTGAAGGACCAGCGCGAACTCACTATTAACGGCACCTGCCTGCATTCTAAATTCTCAAACTAGCCTAACTGCCTTCCCAAGTAAAGTTAAGGAAATAATTGGTGGTGTCTGCTGAAGCACAGATAAATACAAATCAGAGGATTTCAACATGCCACATAAGCTACTCTCAGTGGCCACTGCATTAGGGTACACCTTCCTGTTTGCACAAATAGCCCACTCCTCCAGACAGTGAGTCATGTTTAAATAAAGCATAAGTATAAAGCATGCAGACAGGGTCGGGCGGTTGTTTGCCTGGGATTCAAGTGACTTTGAACGGTGTGGTCGTTAGTACCAGACTCGCCCGCACCAGCATCTCAGAGATGTCTGTCCTCCTGGGGTTTTCTACACTACAGTGTCTAGAGTTTACCAAGAATGATGTGATGTGAACTAAAAAAATCCAGTTTGCTGCGGTCTTGAGGGCGGAATGGAGAATGAGGAGACTGGCTAGACTCGTTCGAGCTAACAGGCGGGGCCGCAAGCATATGCAAATAACAGCTCAGTACATCAATGATGTGCAGGAGAGCATCTCAGAACGCGCGACTCATCCAAGCCTCGAAGCAGACGGGCTACGGCGGCGGAAGACGATGCAGGGCTCCACTCCTCGTGAACCCCAAAACCGGTTGACTGGAGAGAAAAATGCCTCCTGGACCGACAAATCCCGGTTTCTTGTAACATGCTGATGGCAGGGTCGGACAAACAACGTGAATCCATGTTGATCCATCCAGCCTGGTGTCAACAAGCTGCAACTATTTCCTTTGCACTCATAAGGCCCCTTAGTACGAAAAGAGCATCATTTGAACACCACAGTGTACCTAAACATAGTTGCTGGCCATAGTCTACACTTTCTCAAATGAATATCGCGGTAAGAGGTTCCTACTCGTACCTAATAGTATATGTCGACTCTATTGTTTATTTGGCAATCCACTGTCAACATATACATATGAAGTGGATGATGATTACTTGCCACCCGACAAGTACCTGGATGAGCTGTGGGTATCTGTAGTCAGTAACAGTGACCCGGTCACAGCAGCAAGATAGCAAAATAAAGCCTAAGGTCCACAGAGCTCTATCATGGTAATCTGCTTGGATAAAGCTGAGATGACAGGACTCAAGTTCCAAATCCTTTATTGCAGTGTTTCAGACAAACAAAGAGCTCTTTGGTCAAAATGTGGCAATAAAGGATTGGGAGCTTGCATCCAGTGTGAGGATGTTTTTGTTTTTTTTTATCCGTTTGCGCTTCAAGTCTACTTATACCTAGCACCTGACCTACAATATGTTGGATGCGAGCACTTGTACTCTTCTTGTATACTTAAGATAGCTGCCCTAGAATTTAAATACGCTTACCATGCAAATGAGCGATATTTCATGCGCGGGAGGTAGGGAAAGTTGAAATGTGCAACACAGCTGCCGCTACGATGTTCAGCCAAATAATGCGTTTATGACAATGACTCCTCAGCTTTGCGAGTCTCATGTACCAAACACATACTAATTTCCATATCATCAAACTTATTATGGCAGTCAACCTAACTGTACCAGACAAACGACTGTTCAGGAATGCCCATTTGAATAAGATTTTACTTTTTTATGAATTTTAATCCCACGCAGCTGCCAGTGGAATAATCAACCAAATGATGCATTTGCATTGGGGAAATAAATCAGCTTTCAAAGACTGACCTACCAAGCATATGTTAGCTTGACTGGGAATGCCCTTAATAGTTATTCAAAATGTGCGTTCTGATCTCAGACCAGACAATGAATCACTGTCTTTTGCAGCATGGGGAGGAAGAGAAACAGAAAAACAGAGAGAGGGAGAGGGAGAGAGAGGTTAGAGGGAGAGTTTGTCTGAGCTTGTGTGTGTGTGTGTGTGTGCGTGCGTGTGTGTGTGTGTGTTTGTTTCACGGGTGACTGCCATTCCCCTTTGTTTCCTGCTCAAAGCCCAGTGGATTGGAAACACATTTTCACCCAAAGTCTGCACCTCTCCTCTGGGGGCTTGCATCACACACACATACACACACACACACACACACACACACACACACACACACACACACACACACACCAAGCACCGCCATCACTTTCTTTCTCACTTTCTCCCTTTCTCTCTCTGCCTCCCTCCCATCTTCAATTCCCCAGCACCCCCACCAGACACACACACACACACACACACACACACACACACAATCTCTTTCTCTCTCCCTCTCTACATTCTATACAAACAGCCCAAAGGCCAGTAGTAAGCAGCCATTCGCATTGGCCCCCCGTCCTGATAATCAACCTCTAATCAAGGGCTTATAGGATCGTTAAGGCTCGTTAGGGCTCGTTAAGCACTGATTTATACACTGTGTATGGACGGTTCCGACCCACTGCCTCATATTCATGGGGGCATTAGGAGATGGACATTGGCATTTGCATTGATATATTGCTCTCTCCTCCACGATCTCCTTCATTTGGGCTGTGTTTGTGTGTGTGTGTGTGTGTGTGTGTGTGTGTGTTCCTGACTTTGTCCTCATCACCTGTCGTGGATGCCTGAATGGCAATCTTGAAACCTTTCCTGTAATTTGCTAATTATCATAATCACACAAGACACCATGAGGCTAATCACTCACACACACACACACACACACACATGCACACATATACACATTGATTGAGGTATAATAGCCTCCGGTCTGTTGATGGGAGTCATAGCAACTATCCTTTGTCTGTGGTGCAGATCACGCACTTTCTTACGTGTATAATAGTCAGAGTGTGTGTGTGTGTGTGTGTGTGTGTATGTGTGTCAGTCCATTTGCATTTGTTTTCTGGTTTAGTTGATTTTAAACCAAAAAAAAATAGTGCAGGTAATAGTGGATGACACATCAAAGTCAAAGATCCTCCGAGGGACTTGGTGTTTAAAAGTGCAGATCAATTTGTTTGTGTGTGTGTGTGTGTGTCTGTCTCTGTGTGTGTGTGTGTGCGCTACAGAGAGGCTGAACATTCTTGGGTACAATTTGTTTCGTTTGTCTCAACTTTTAGATTCACCGGCCGAAGTCTGGCGTCAGACGGAGCAAAAGCGATTGTTTCAGCATGCAGACGGCAGACGGAAAGGGGTTGAAAAAAAAAAAGAGGCAAAAGTTGTACTATGTGTGTGTGTGTGTGGGGGGGGGGGGGCACAAGGGTGTGTGTGTGTCTAGTCTAGCCTAGTCTAGTCATGTTTATTTATATAGCCCTTTATCACAAGCATGTCTCAAAGGGCTTTTACATAACATCTTATACATACATCCCTATATACCATACTACTACATCATATACATAATTTACTACATCATATACCATACTACACACAAACACACTCACACCTATGGGCAATTTAGAGTGTGTGCAAGAGTGTGTGTGTGTGTGTGTGCATGCGTATATGGGTTTGTGTGTGCATGTCTTTCTTTCTGTGTGTCTAAGTGTGTGTGTGTGTGTGTTGATTTAATGCCTCCTTACTGTGCACTTTTCTCCAGCCTCTCAGAATTCTGCTTTCACCATGAAAACTCCCTCTGTCTGCAGGATTGACTTACACCTCCGGCCTAAATCTTATTTTTCCATCCATCCGTCCGTCCGTCCGTCCGTCCGTCCATCCATCCGTCTTTCTCCCTACTTATTCCTTCCATCTATACTGCCCCTACTCCCTTCTCTCCCTCCCTTCTGCCTCCCCATCACTTTAATCATTAAACCAATGTACTGTATACAGATGAGTTTGCCGATTTCAGCTTACGATTGCTAGTTATTAGCTTCACAACTTATAATCATGAGTTCATGAGTTGTGAACTTGAGAGTGAAATATAATACAATATAAATATATATACAATATATAAATACAATACAGTCTATTTAAGCTGCCAGCTCCTCATTCGTCCCTGCAGTTCCTACCTGCTACACTCTGCTGTGCTGCTTACTCCTCCACCACCCCACCACCCCTCCTGTCTGGTTCCTTATTAATCAATATACTTATAATGGTACTGTATGTTTCTGTTGGCTTGTCTCTTTCATTATGTATATTCCATATCTCAGTGATGTGTGTCTGTGTGTGCTGGCTTCCGTTCTGTAAACCCTCGGGAGAGTTGATCGCGCTCCCCTGCTGAATCTTTAGCATGCTGCGTGGATTCATATGAGGAGAAACCCTAGAGGGCAGAGCCTGTACCGCCCAAATGCAACTGTGCAGCCATTTGTGCAATTATGGTTTTATCTTCATGATGGACTGTCTCCTAAACAGCAGCAAACGAGCGCTCCCTCCAGAGAAAACTGGACTTACCAACAATGGTTGCTGTGATATTGCTGCAAGATGTTTTTTTCAGTACACCACCACCATCCCCAACAGGCATAAAGAAGAAGAAATCTAGGCCCCAGGAGTTACACGTTACAAGACCTAACCCTAACTATTCAGCGCTGTTTCAGTCAACAATTTCAAGGCAGCAAGTCTCTCTTTGTCTTTCTTTCCCTCAGCCTCTCTCTCTACCTGCTCCATTCCTTCCTCCTACCTTCCTTTCCTTCTTCAACACGCGAGGTCTGGGTGCGCGCCAAGCATGAACGTTTTCGAAAGCACCAGCTCCAGTGAAGATTTGTGCTAAATAATGGTGTAAATATAGGTCTTTTTCCACTCACTGTGCGATCGTTTGGCTTCAGAACACTTGGATTGTGCTGCATGAGCTGTATGGAGTAACTTTATGGTAATCGTTTGCTCTTTTTGGAACTCTAAAGCAGTGGTTCTCAATCTTTTTCACGTCAAGGACCCCTAAACTGACACATTATTGACCAATTAGACCACGGACCCCATTTGATAAGATTTTGTCCCAGGGTCCCCCATCTGATAAGAATTTTGCTTTTAGATGTTTTATTACAGAAAGTGTATGAAACCCATGACCAATATAGTCATAAATTCTGTCATTGTGTTACTTATGGATGGAATTATAATGAAAATAAATTATTCCCCTTTTTGCTGGGGACCCCCTGGAACCCCCTCAAGGACCCCTGGGGGTCCCTGAACCCCACTTTGAGAACCACTGCTCTAAAGAATCGGACCCTACTGACTTCAGTTGTTTTGGAGAAGGCTGCCATGGAGTTGTGCTGCCCAAGCTCCCTGTGTGTTATGTGGACAAATTTCCCCTGTGTTCGAACTGGCATGAGGGTGAGTAGATAATGACAGCATTTTCATTTTTGGGTGAACTATTCCTTTAAGTGGGGTAGTTTTAGTGTTAGAATAAATGTTGTTGAATTGCTGTTTTTTTTGTACTGACAGTTGTCCTGAAAACCCTTGAAAATGACTAAGGTTTCAGTGGTGGATTATGTTTGCTGCACTTTTTACATGGCCATATTTACAAAACAAAACAGCAATACAGAGGGACAAGGGTTCCCCTCTACCCACAACCAGCCAAAAACGACAACTGAATACCCCCCAGTATATAAATGCCCTGAGTCTAACCACTGCAAATACAATAGGGGTGATATTTACAAGAAAAGCTGCAAAAATATATACATATGTTAAGTACTTAACATTTTGTCTTTACACAATCTTTTCCAAAACACCATATAAACATTTACATTTTACCCAAACTATACTTTTAACCCCTAAACGATCAAACACACAACTTAAAGCAAAAAATGGCCTTTACACTCAGTTCATTTCCAGGCCGACTCCACATCAACTTAGAAACCCCTCTAATAATAACAGTCCTTGTCGGTAGAACGTCTAGGATACAACTAAATAGTGTCTTTGTTGCTTTAGTTCCAAACCCAATCATTTGTCCAAAAAGCATCTATATGTCATTATAGGCTGACATGGTGTGAATTAGTCTTAAGTACGTACATTACAGTCTTTTAGCAGAGAACCCAGTTTGTCACAATTAAATCCAACAAATTCAAGGTGTTAGGCAACTGGACTGGATGTCTCAAGGTAATAAATAATGATGCGTTATGTCAACCTTTATATTGGACAATTTATTTTTTTGTTTTAGTTTTATAAAGGGTCTGGCTCTCGGAGCTGGCAGCATTAACTGCTGCTGTGACATTTTGCCTCTCAACAAACTGTTTCTGGTCGGTGACGCCCGAACTCAGGCCACCGGGGAAATGTATCTTTTTCCGCCTGGCTCCGGCTTTGCCATTTTCTCACACGGGAGAATGGAATGGCAAACATATTTACATACCCATCAGTATTCATTCAGGGCGTTTCATTGACCATCTATGGTTAATTGTGGCAGTTAAGGGGGCGGAGTATGAGGCTCGTGCACGTGCGCAACATTTCAAGTTGGATTGTGAAGCAGGAAGTAATCCTCAGAGAGAGAGTGGATGATCAGAAACAAAGCCGAAACACACAAACAGAAAGATCTCTTGAAAATAATCCAGCTAATGCATTAATCAACTAAATAGCATCTTTAGCAAATCAACACATCACCAAAAACCCTAGACAAAAGAATGAAGATTTAGTGTCTGAGTGTATGCATGTACAGTGTATGGAAATATATGTGTGTGCATAGGAGCTGTACACCTGTTTAGTGAGGGGCCTGCATGCAGATCCCTCACAATGACACTAAAATACATAGCTGAAAAAATGTATTTAAAATGTATTAAGGGTATACAAGGCCAAAGTTTTCTCAGCATTTAAACTCTCAGCTCATGCAATGGAGGCACTTTTTGCTGTAATATTCCATAAAAAGTGGCCTTTGTTTTTATTGTAAATGGATGCACTTAAGATGTACGTGATATTATGATATTATGAATGTGCACCTACCATCAAAGCGTATTTGAATTATTGCATAGAAATATTACACTGTAGGAATGTGCTTGGCCAAGTACTTTTTTCAAGGCTGTGTAAAAGCAAGTGGAGATAGAGGCTTTTGTTCCAACCGAGTAGGATACTTACAGCGCTGATTCATAAGAAGAGTACACAGAAGCACAATGACTACACTGGTCCATAGTTCACTTACGCTGCAGCATCTTGAACTGAGAATAAAGCCTTCATCTGCATCTACTGTACGTCAGTGTGCTCAGCTAACACCATTAGGGGTGACTCTTAAATTGCAATTGTAACTCCATGCCACACAAACTCTTTGTCCCGGTAAACAAAAATTGATTTGTAAATTTACAGAAGCTGTGATTGCTTTGGGACACAGTGGTTCCCTATTCGGAGCCAGCGGTGCAGTTGACAGCCAATGAAATCATTATGATAATAAGGAAATGCATATTTAAAACCTGTGCTTCTTTGCTTGTGTGCAACTTCAATGAACTGAAGACATGACAGAGCATCAAACGAAGTCCAGAACTTGGCCTGCTGAACACCATATTCAACAGAGCAGGTAGGCCTGTCCCCTTACAAAAAAAGTCACATGTGAAACACATGTGAAGTCAAAGCACGTGTGCTTTTTGGACACATGTTGGTTGTCCTACGTGAACATGTGAAATTTGCCATTGACATTTTCACCTGTGAATAGTCTCTTTGCATGTGAAACAAATATTGACATATCTGTGATGTAATGGCATGTGAAGAAGTGAAAAGGTTCATGTGAACAAAACTACACTTCATCTAGACATTGACATTTTTACATCTTAAGTAAAAACTGTCATGTGATGCCAGTTTTATTTATGATTTATTTTACAACTAGAAGGGCACTCGGAGAGCGCAGACCTCCGCCAAGGCCAATAGTCCAGTCTGCTATGATATGCAAATTTTGTGAGTCGGATCCGTATTCGCTCCAAAATCTAACAGGTTCTTGCTTGGCTCATGCTACATCCTTCCACGAAGTTTCATGAAAATCGGCCCAGTAGTTTTTCCATAATCCTGCTGACAAACAAACAAACAAACAAACAAACGGCACCGAAAACATAACCTCCTTGGCGGAGGTAATAATCAGTAATATTTGGTGGAGCAGCTGGTATGGTTTTTGTGCTGTGATGCACTTTAATGAATCTCCTTTCCAATATGCAAATGAGAAAATATAATAATGGCCTTGAAGGTGGAAAATAAACAAAATTGTAAAACTGACCCTGTGATCCACGTTCATGAAATGGAAAACAGTTGGTTAGTGGTTATCACCCTGACATGAAGCTAACCCTGCCAGTGAGCTTTGTGAATATACCCTGTTGACTTTTTACAAAGATCAAGCGACCTAGACTTAATCTTAACATAAATGCCCTGTACTGAGGCCCGGCCGGTGCACCCAGGGGTGCCGGACTAATGGCTTTTTAAGCTTAATGACCTAATCCATGCATAACCGAATGTTTATCAACCGCTCGTTTATCAGTCGAGTTTATCCAGGCGATTTTAATGGATGACTTCTAAACCCATGCTAAATGAGGTGGTTGTTATTTAAATCGGATAGTTAAACATTATTTACATCTTTGGCTAAATGCGGACGGAGGAGAACATTTTTTCTTAATTTTATTTTATTTTTTTCATTTCCGTTGAGCTTTCCATTTGTTTATTAGATAAATGGTTTCAGAGAGTAATGGGGATGTAGAGTGCCATTAGCGCTACGGGGCGGGGGGTGGAAAAAAGTCTTAGTGAGGTAAAAGGAAGGACATAACACCGCTGTCAGATGACACAACCTCGTATCTCCGATAAAAGTCAACCTTTCTGGAATGAATTAAAACCGGCTGAGCATTCTGGTGATTCGGAAATAATCTCGGATTGGGCTTCACGAGGGTCCCGGCCGGTCGTAACACCCACTCACTCCGCAAGGACTATATAACCTTTTAATTCATCGACGCAAACGAAAAGCACCACACTTTTTTTTTTTTTTTACACCGCACCAGGGATAAGAGAGATGTATGTCCGAGAGGGCGAAGAAACTCACGGGGCAAAACGAGCTCTTCCCTCCCGAAGCTTCGTGGCGCGAGACTTAACGGGGTTGAATTGATTTTAAGACAGTCTCCGCGAGGTGCAGTCAAGGCAATGAGCTATGAAGAAGTTCCCTTTTTTTTTTTTTTTTTTTTTTTTTCTTTAATGGAGTTTCAAAAGGGTAAACAGGTAAATCAAAGGGAAAACCGTAGGTAAGAAAAAAGTAAACTAAAAGAAAAAAAAAAAAAAAAAAAAATGTTCCCAAAAAACAGAAAGTCTAATTGGCCGGATGATTCATTGTTGTTCTCTTTGCGTCTCGGAACCAGATATTTTACGTTTCGTTGTATCTCTTTCTCTCTATATCTGTTTCTGTCTCTCTCTCTCTCAAACGCACACACACACACACACGCGCAGAAACAGAAACATGGACAGGGAGTTACATAAGAAACTCCAGGACTCCAGACTGTAATGAGCTGTAAAAGCTCCCTGGCTGTGCTGTCTCTGTTTCCATCTCCGCTTCTGTCTGAGCGTTCCAGTCAATCAGTCACTGTATGCTTTTGCTTTCTTTTTTTCATGCTAGGGGTCAGACAGAGGGGATACACACGATTCAGAAAGAATACAATTTATTCAGCTGCCGTTGGAGAACGGTAGACCAAGCTTTAATGTTAAAAACCAGCACTTTTAATTGGTTAAAGGGTGTTGAAGGCCTGCGCTGGCCATCTCGGATGTCATGGAATGTGTTTATTGTCGACTACACATACAATTCTGTAACCCTGAGTAATGCTATTAGAGCTGAAATGATGGTTTGACCAATATGGGTTTTTGAAGGCCCATATGGATACCAATATTTTGAAACAACACCGCTGATTGCCAATATTTTATGCAATATTCTATATAATTCTGACCAATTTCATGCTACAAAATTAGAAGCTACTGAACAATAATTCCCACACATTGTCCACTCACTTGTCTTTTTTTTTTTTTTTTTTAATTTAACGTTAATTATGGTTATAACATTTCAGTCCTCAGACCTTCATCAGGTAGAACCATACCAAGTTGTTGTTGTTTTTTTTATTAAAAGGATTCAGTGTTTTTCTTCAGAATTTTATTGTATGCCTGGTGGAAATGCCAGTGAAAAAGCATTAGACCATCATGGGACACTATAACTCTCCACTGAAACCCAATTAAATCTTAGGTTGAAGAAGCAGGTTTCATTCCCCCTCCCCATCATAGTGGTGGTGGGTAACATTTTTATTGAAAAGTCAATATCAGCAAACCAATATCAGTCTAACCCTAGTTTTTAACATTAAAACTTAATTAATTTTTTCATTCTTTCATTTCATTCATGCACCTTAGAGGAGCTGCGAGGTGGCGGCAGGTTTTTTATTGCTCAACAAACTCGATTCCCACATAGAAACGTGTCTGGATTATCGCCCAGTTGTGGATCATTTTGATCAATGAAATACGAAGGTGTGTCTCTGAAAGTAGGGGTTACATTACCTGTATTTTAAAATGGTTTAATGACTAAGAATACCCACTATTAAATCCCAGGACTTCACGGATTCCAATCCCCAGTGGAAGCTTTCAAAGACAGGGGAGAAATTCAATTCCCACATCAAGATATTATGTGGAACACTATTTCCCAGTGGTGTATTTAGTAGTGAGAAGCAAGTTCTGTGTCATTGAAAGCATGTTTAATGCTTTTATTCTGCTTCCAGTTCACCAGGCCAGAGATTGAGGTCCCCAGGCGAAGCATCAAAAAGAGGGAAAATACTACATTATTTTTAAGATTTTTTTTAAGTTTCTCACTGGTACTTATGGTTTCTTGTTAAATAACTTGAACCTCTTTGTGCCATGTTAGTCTTAGCTAACGCTTGCTAACATGTTTGCTGAAAGGGGAGCGTATCTATGTTCCCAGGGTCCAATGTTCCCAAGGTCCTATGTTCCCCAGTTCAATATTCTGTTAACACATATTAACCCTCCTATTGTGTTCGGGTCAAATTTGACCCGTTTCAAGTTAAAATATTTCATAAATATTATAATTTTTTTTTTTAATGGAACAAGGCTTCAAAACAGCTATATAAACACAACAAAACCAATGGTTATCATTACCTAACCCTACTAACCCTAACCCTAACCCTAGAACTGGGAACATAGGACCCTTTGTCATGTTCCCATTATGTGCCATATAAATCTGGGGAAGATAAGACCCTGAGAACATAGGAATGACTCCGCTGAGGGACACCGAACCTAACTTGAATCACAAAGAGGTTCATGTTAGCTTGCTAAGTTCACCAGGAGTAGCCTACCTGATGCGTTTACACTATGTGAATTCGCCAACGCAGACATAGCTAATGCAGTAGTTCCTCTTAGATACAATCTGTAAATGAGCAAATTATCCACTTGTGACAAAATGTCTTCTCCAAACACAGTGATTTGCTGGCAGCCAGTCTTTCCCAATTCCAATATGAATCGGCTTTTTCAGCAAACTTATCAGACCAGCAGCAGCACTTATTGCTCTTGGTCCTCTTCTCGCTTTAAACTTTTCACCCCTCTCTTCGTTTTTGTTTGTTTTGCTTTTTTGGTCCTCTCAGACTTTACCGATGGAAATCAAAATAATTCCAATCCGTTTCCCCTCGAAAACCTCTGTTTGCACCCCGAAACACAATTTTTTGTCATTTTTCTCCAGAGTGGACTTACGCCAGTTTCAAGATAGCGGTCAAAGAACCCAAAAGTACCTAATGCATGTTGTGTACACTACATTAATATCACATATAGGATAGAAATTTTACCAGCCGGCTAATGTAGTATTTATTACAGTCAAGCAAAATCTTCCTTACAGGCCAGAAGTTGAATTGGGTAATGGGCAGTAGATGAACAAGACGACTATGAACGATACACAGCCTTGATAATCTCAGCAAATCCTGCCTCAATGGAGGCCTTTCTTTTTACCTTTCTCCTTAACCTACTTTAGGAACTAACTGCCCTCCATCAGTAAATTATGTAGTTCATAGTCCAAAAACTGACACAACAATTTATAGTCACTCAGTCAACAACAATATTCACTTCCTTCCTGCCCCAGTTTCCCATGTCCCTCTCCACTCTAACATACTCAGTAAAGGCACCTTTGAGAAACAAGGTTGGGAAGTGTAATCCATTATAGAGTACCTACTAAACCATATTAACATATTGCATTGGAAAAGTTAATTCCAATTAAAACAGTAATTTTGAGAGAAACATTATTATCATCTGCCTTCACAATTATACATTATTTCTAGTTGGGTAAAATTATCTCAGAATGTTTTTACCCTACCAACAAGTCATTGGTCATGTTCTTATATTAAAGGTCAAAGCATTATGTAGAATCTGATGTTCCAAAACCCTGACACAAAACTGACACTCAGTCAGCATTTTCTATATATATACAGTGGCTAAAAAAAAGTATTCACCCCCACCTGACTTTTCTGCACATATTCTTGTATATATTAAAGTACAGAGGTTGCACTTTTCTGTAGTTTGTTCTATCCAGTTTCTTCATTGACTTTCATACTAACACTGAGGAAGTAGAAGTGCACTTTCTGTACTTACAGTGATGGAGAGATGACTCTTATTATTTTTGAAACCCCAGGAACTGGAATCAAATGCTCTAAATGAAAGAAGTACTCAACACTGTACTAATTTTCAAACAAACTACAGCCTGAAATACCCTTAAGATATATAAGGGACTTTTTAAGACTCGCAAGAAAGGTAAAATTAGAACAGTTTTGCAAAGAAAATGTATTTGAATGTCTCACTATAGCGTAAAGATGAATTATAAATCATATGTTCCAAAATGTTTAGCACTTTTTTTCTAGAGACAATTTACCCCAAGCGAGTAAATGGATGAATACATTTTTCTGTTACTGTTGTTTAATATTTTCACATATTTTCCATTCCACTGTAAAATGTCACAAGAAGTCCTCTGTATAGATTTGAGACCAAATATCCTGACTAAATTTAGGTTTTATTGCTTTATTGTTATATTAGTCTTTTATTGTTTTTTATTACTTACTTGTTATATTGCTTTTTTATATATACTTCTTATACTCTACTTGTCCTTTTCTCTGTTGACTATTACTTTTGCTGTTACAATGACCTAATTTCCCCATGGAGATCAATAGTGCCATCTTATCTTAAATGTGTTTTGGGTTAATTTTGTAGCACACAAATAAGTGTGAAAAGCCAAAGGATATGAATACTTTTTAGAGCCACTGTATATAATACGTAATTAGAAGATTCAATTTATAATGGAAATTAAGATGCTATCTTTTTTCACTGTAGAGGAGACCTTTTCTGGAGTTCAGTGAGGAGGCACAGTCACGGTTTGGGTAAGCCTTTGATTGAGCATTTAATAACTTACATGGTGCAATACATATATGCACATGGAGTGTCCTCAACAACACCAACCTCCCACCAACAAAAAGTTCCTCAAATCCTTACATAGACTACCAGGTGAGAACAATCAAATGGTACAAAGTAGCAACAGGGGAGCTCCACCATACACACAAACTAAACAATACGACCACACCAGTATGTGTCAATTCATTTTCAATAAGAGCTGTCTGTCTGGACAGGGCTGATAACGCCCCCGTCATCCGTTTGACAGACAGAAAGATCAACTTTTTCTGGACGGATGGATTTGTTACCAATTACAATACAGCCAATTAGAAGCGTTCCTACATTTGTTTTGGAAAAAATACCGACGAACTCAGAGACAACAGTACAACCAAAACAGATAAAACTGAGAAAGCCTGGGATGACTGTGGGTTTTACAGGTCAGTTTCTTCATTTATTTATACTGTATAGTCTTTGTTTGTTTTTCTATGAAGTAGCACCGTTATGAGCAAAGCCTTCTCGGTATGTCAACTCCTGAACTTCTGCCTCGCCCAGCATGTTGACGTTCCCAAACAGGCCCAACAGACAGAAGTCTATCTAGTCGATAATTCTGTCTGTTTTCTGATGGGTCAGTGTGGCAGCCGCCTTCACCATACACACAATTACAAAGAACAAATTACCAACTGCGAATAAATGCAATCATTTCATCTTTAAACTATGGTAGCTCAATAGTCTATCCAGCACTTTCAGCACTTGGTCCCTTTCAGCCCTCCAAATGAACTCAGAGCAATTAGTCAGCATTTTTTGCGCATATGTGAACAGAACCCCTCTGAAACGACCTCCTCGGGAAGTGGTCTGAGTCCACGTTGCCGTTCGCTTAACCTGTGCATTGTGAACACAAAGCACTCCAGGTTCGCTTCGCCCTTTGCCATTGTATTTTAGCCCTCTAGGCTTGCCATAGACAGATCACATACCACTGCACTGGGACACTCGAAAAAACAAATAGACAGAACTATGGCCGCTGGTAATGCTAGCAAGACTAGTAGACGAGGAGTAGTTTGGTCTAGGAAGAAACTACTAAAACTATCAAACGGCAACTGTCTACAACGCACAGAAACGCTAAGGTTTTGAAGGGCTTCATTAGGACCGCACTGCAGTGCCGCGTCAAAGTAAAAAAAACTACGTCAAAAGTACTTTACCAAATGCGATAACATGAGAAAAAGCGGAGAATCCTCTGACATAAAAGACACATGCCCCTTTTACGACGGACTGGACAGTATTCTGTGTGGAAGCGCCTGTGCCAACCCTAAAAATGGCATTGAAGGGGGAAGTGTGAACAGAAAGGAGGACTGAGGCCCCATCAGAGCTGAAGCGGACCAGAAAGAGAACTGAGTCCTCTTTCAAATGAACTGACAATGTGAACGCAAAAAGAACTGAGTCCCTTTTCTGTTGGTCCACTTAGGACTGAGTTTGGTTCGTTTAAAAGACTATACGTGAAAACACCCTCAAGCATTATACAATGTCTCCCTGGCAATTAGCCGCTTTTGGACTAATGCCATACAATTGACAGCCGGCATGTCTGCTGACCCTCATGACCGCCGACAACCACAGATCGATGAGTCATCCCCTCGTGTTGCGTAAGCACCAAAATATAAAACATATATATAGATTCTAATAAATGATTACATGAAATGGAGAGGGACCTCCACTGCAGTCATTAATAAACAACCCTATCCGGTTTCCTTCGTGCTCCAGTTTTCGCTGCCCTCCTGCCCTCGCACACGGTAAGAACGCCTCGGAGAAATGCGTCAAGGATGCCCTCTCTAGCCCCTAACTGTCGTGTGTGACTGAATGTAGGTCTTTAAATAACACGGTTGTTAATGTGATTAGTGGTAATGACTTCAGGAAACGGCATGGCCCAGGGGGGACAGGCTGTCCCCCCCCCACTGATGATGTCACCCCTGGGGAACAGAGGACACGCTGTAACCCTAACTCTAACCCTAAGGCGGGAAAGCGGGCAGATTGTGGGAAAGGAAGGGAGGCGAGGCTGCTGAAAAAAAAATGAATAAAATATTTCCTCACCTGGAATGGCCTATCTCTCTCTTTCTCCCTTTTTCCCCTCTCCCATCCTCCCCTCAAGAAATCCATTAAGTTAGAAGCTATAACTTTCTCGGTACTCAAGATAATACTGCAAAAATGATCTACATGACTTACCATCACCCTAGGTATCACCCCAGGACCAATTCTAAGCTATCCATTGGCATGGGATTTGAGGCAGACTTTGAGCAGGACTGTCATGCTTCCATAAGGATTTGTCATCGTTGATCTGCCTGACAGCCTAGAATCCCATCACTGTAATGGTAATAGAGTGTGTGTGTGTGTGTGTGTGCACATATATGTGTATATGCCTAAGGATGTGAAATCACCACTGTTGTCAACAGTGTAAACACATCTGTCTGTGCAAATACATTATGTGTGTCAAGTTAAGTTTATGTGTATGGCCCTTACAGTTACAGTCTCAAAGGGCTTTACAACACCCACGTTATGAAACAATGAATCAAATCAATCAATCCAAACTTTATAGTGCACATTTTGTAGGTTCGAAATGTAATGCAATGTGCTTTACATAAAATGCAAACATCAAAATAAATCATATTAAAAGTTGTAAAAGTTATAAAATAAAAAGCAAATATTTAAAAGTTTCAATTGGACCACATGCACAAAAGGCTGCTTCACCATGAATCTTGGTTTGCGGTCTTGGAATAGTAAGGGGAAATTTTTCTGTACACCTAATGGCTCTACCAGGAACATATTTATGCAGCATATCATTTATATAGCAAGGAGCAAGTCCATTCAGAGATTTATAAATAAGTAAGAGAATCTTAAAATCTATTCTAGCACTAATTGGTAGCCAGTGTGGAAACAGGAGTAATGTGAAATTACCTGTTAGCACTCTAGCCGCACTGTTCTGGACCAGTTGTAGCTATCCTATGGTTTTCTTGGGCAATCCTGACAGCAATGCATTGCAATAGTCAAGCCTAGTATAGTATAATGCATTGACCAATTTCTCAGCATCATGTGAGGAAAGGAAAGGCTTAACCTTAGAGATAATTTTTAGTTGATAGAAAGCCGTCTTAGTAACATGCTTAACACGTGGTTTGAAATTCAGATCTGAGTCGATGATGAAACCGAGATTTTTTGATTGATATGTGACATGTTGTGATAAAGTGGTTACTTTAGAGCCCAGTCTCCCTGTTTGCATTTTATCACCAATGATTAGAACTTCTGTTTTCTCTTTATTGAGTTGTAGAAAGTTTTGTGTCATCCATATGGTTATATCTGATTAATTTGTAAGGTTAACTAGTGGGCTGAGATTTTTGGGTGTAACTGCTAGATAAAGTTGGGTGTCATCCGCAAAACAACAGAAATCTATTTTATGTTTCCGGATAATGGACCCTAGTGGTGACATGTAGAGGCTAATTAGAAGTGGGCTCAGTGGGACCCGTTCGTAATAGACAGTGGCACTAAGTGTGAGTGACCATTATAAAGTGCTATGAAATTTTCAGCAGCTTTTGAGTCAAGGCACCTTTTCCTGTTTGCTATAAACTGCATTTCACTAGCAAGGACCACACCATCAACAAGATGCGTTTAAATGATTTATTGAAGGAAGATTGATGAGCATGGTTTCTGGTAGCTGAATGCGTTGTGGGGAGGCTTCGTAGGGAATCCGCCGCGGCACCCGGGCCACGACGGACCCCCAAGGGGGAGGAAGGAGAGGGAGAACAGGAAGAAAGAATAGGGTGGGGGGGAGGGGCGCAGAATACGAGAGCGAAAGGGGAAGAGAGGGTTAGGGTGGTATTTAAGGGATGCCGGAAGAGGCGCGGTTGAGGTGTGGTCCTGCTCCTGAAACTCGCTAGGTAAGCTTCAATTCACTAGCAAGGACCACACCATCAACAAGATGCGTTTAAATGATTTATTGAAGGAAGATTGATGAGCATGGTTTCTGGTAGCTGAATGCGTTGTGGGGAGGCTTCGTAGGGAATCCGCCGCGGCACCCGGGCCACGACGGACCCCCAAAAACCTCCAGTTACTTAAGGAGATAAGATTGAGCGGATATGAGATCTTTGAGATCTGAACGGATGTAGCGGTGATATGTTTGGGAGGACCAACGGCCCATGAGTTGAATGAAGTGTTCTGGGATGCCATTGCGGGAGGCTGAAGTGGTGGCTCCGATCCTGAAGGAGTGTCCGGAGTAGTGAACGGGAGAAATGGTGGACAAGGAGAGTACGAGGCGGAGGTGATGGTGGAACCAAAATCGAGTAGCCACTCGTCTGGATTCGGAGACGAAGAGAGGATCTGAAGATGTTATGCTCTGGGATTTCCGGAACGCCGAGTAGTCTGCGAGGGTCTGGAAGGGATTCAGTGGTGATTGGACTTTGAAGTAGAAGACAGGTGTAGGCTGACCGGATTGATTGGTTTTGGTTCGCTTTAGGTGGAATACCATGGTGTCTTCTGAGAAATATGACAAGTCTGAAATGCAAGCGTGGTGGCGCGGGTCGAAGTGGACGGTTGAGGCGGTGAATTCAGAGCATCTGAAGAAGCGAGTAGTAATATGGCTTCTAGGGTTCGAGCTACGTGGGGAGTGCCGTATCCGGAGCGGATGGTGTGGATGCAGGCTGACAGCAAGTCGGCAGTAAGAAGAAGGCGGTGAGGATTTTTTGCTGGCTCTTGACGTAGGAGTCCTTTGAGGAGCTAAGTTATCTGAGGATGGCTGGAGGCTAGGCTCGGACTGCCGGTTATGAGTTTGGAGAAGAAGCTGATGCCGCTAAGATAAACTTTGATGGTGTGTGTTTTGATGGCCATCACGGAATGGGAATAGGTAATGAAACTAGTCAGGGTGACGAGATTGAACGATGGGAAGGTTATGTTATGCTGGACGTGAAAGTGACGGAAACTTTCCAAGCGGTCCAGTAGGATGATAGGGTTGTGGGTGATAGGCTGTTGATGATGGAGTTCTGGGATTCGACGATCAGGGGTATTAGGGCAGGATTTACGAGTTGAAAGTCGATGGCGTTGGAGTGGCCGGGAACATCGGCTGCGCTGAGAATATATTGGTGTGTAACGGAGTGCCGGACGAGGCGGTGCATGAACGGCATGATGGATGGAGAGTTGGAGCGTCCTTTGTTGATTATGTCAACGACTACGAGGTTGTCTGAGTAAATAAGGAAGGCCTTGCGGGACCATTCGTGACCCCACGGAATGGCGGTGGCTATTATGGGGTAGATTTCGAAGAGAGCGGAGGAAGCGACCTGGCATTCGTTTGCCAGCTCCGGGACCATTCTGCTGCGAACCATCTTCCGTTGTAGAAACCCCCAAAACCGGCATCTGTGTACAGATTGATGTCATGCGGGTGCGTCAGATGGTCATCATAAGAGAAGGTGATCCCGTTTCAGTTGGCGAGGAGGTTGAGCCACAGACGGAGTTTGGCGCGGCTTGGACTGTCCCGGGAGATGGAGGTCAAGAGAGACGGGGCGGAAGAAACGATGGATAGCAGGTGAGAGATAAAGGCCTGCCCTTGTGGAATGATGCGAAGGGCGAAGTTGGGATGGCCTAGAAGGGAGAGACGTTGGCGTTTGGAGCAGCACGGGGCGAGCAGGAAATTGGAGATCAGAAGGCTGATTTGATTGAGCTTTTTTCGACTGGGAGAGAAGCCTGAAACAGAATTGTGTCAAGAGCGATTCCGAGGAACTCAAGGGATGTGGAGGGGCCCTCCATTCTCTGCAGACAGGGGAACCCCGAGGTCGGATAAAACCAGAGTGAGTATAAAGTCAGAGTGACCAGGCCGGAAGAAGGTGGTGATGAGGAAGGGGAAATGCACGTAAGGCACGTATGGGCTGCACGGGCAGCGAAGATGCGACAGTAAGTTTCGGTGTCGAGAACGCCCCAGTATGTGGCCTCGTTGAATTGCAGAAGGCGGGCGGCGGCTTCGGAGGCGAAGTGGGTGTGATATTGGTAGAAACCGTTGCCTCCAAAACGGAGGGCCAGATTAAGGACGGTGGCCATGTAGTCGTACAGTTCCTGGCGGCGGGTGGGAAATTGTCAACAAAGAACGTCTCTGTAGAGAGAGAAGGTGTAGGCGAACTCGGCGGGTGTAAGCTCTCTGGAACGGGTGGGTGTTCCCTCTTTCGGGTGGAGAAGGGTGCCTTCATGTCCTTCGAGGAATCTATCGATGGGTGGTTGGTGGAGGGAAGGCATGAGAAGTGCAAGGTCTATGTAATTACCATCAATGATTTGTTTACATAGAATAGCGGGAACCGGAGAAGGACGGGAGGCGAAGGTATAAGGAGGACGAATGGGAGGATTAGCCATAGGCAAGGTGAAGTTGACGGTTGCCTGCTGGGCTGGAATGGTTTGAGAGAGGAGACCGGAGTTAGGTGCAGCAGGAACTTGCTGCAGCGAGAGCTGTGGAGGAAGCTGGGTGCCGGCATCCCGGTGCCGGAAGCCCCGGCTAGAGCGAGCTGCTGCGGTTGCTGGAAGCGGGCGGCGGGAGGCGCCGGCATCCCGGTGCCGGAAGCCCCGGCTAGAGCGAGCTGCTGCGGTTGCTGGAAGCGGGCGGCGGGAGGCGCCGGCATCCCGGTGCCGGAAGCCCCGGCTAGAGCGAGCTGCTGCGGTTGCTGGAAGCGGGCGGCGGGAGGCGCCGGCATCCCGGTGCCGGAAGCCCCGGCTAGAGCGAGCTGCTGCGGTTGCTGGAAGCGGGCGGCGGGAGGCGCCGGCATCCCGGTGCCGGAAGCCCCGGCTAGAGCGAGCTGCTGCGGTTGCTGGAAGCGGGTGGCAGAGGGCGCCGGCATCCCGGTGCCGGAAGCCCAGCTAGCGCGAGCTGCAAATGCTGGAACTGGATGGCTGGGGGCGCTGTGTCATTTGCCCTGGATGGTATAGGCTGTCGGTCCTGGTGATGAGAACCTAGATGGGAGGTGGAGGGTCCTGGAACTCCAGTGTCGGGCGCTCCAACTGACGTGGCTGATTGTGCAAGATATTGACGGGAGGTGGTTGCTGAAACCCTGGTGTTATGTGGTCTGGCTGGTGATCCAATTTGTTGCTTTTGTTGCCGCACTTTTTGCTGCCTTTGAGCTGGAAGGCTGATGTCGCGATGTGTCGTTGGGGTGCGCGTGATGACGTCACCCGGAAGAGTGCTGTGACGGAGCAGGGTAGGGGAAAGGTAAAGAGTGGAGCTGGCATCCCGGTGCCAGTGGCGTTCGCTGAGGGAGGAAGCTGTTGAGAGGAGAGAGGAAGGGTTGAGTGAGGACCTGGCATCCCGGTGCCGGAGGCGTTCATTGAGGGAGGAAGTTGCTGAGATGGGGGGAAAAATAGGGTGAGCAACTGGCAACCCGGTGCTGTTCGTTGAGGGAGGAAGCTGCTGAGATGGGGGGAAAAATAGGGTGAGCAACTGGCAACCCGGTGCCGTTCGTTGAGGGAGGAAGCTGCTGAGATGGGGGGAAAAATAGGGTGAGCAACTGGCAACCCGGTGCCGTTCGTTGAGGGAGGAAGCTGCTGAGATGGGGGGAGAATAGGGAGAGCAACTGGCAACCCGGTGCCGTTCGTTGAGGGAGGAAGCTGCTGAGAAGGGGGGAAAAAGGGTGAGCAACTGGCAACCCGGTGCCAGTGGCATTGACTGGAGGCAGGCGCTGCTATAGGAGGCTGGGAATAGTAGGGTGAGAAGCTGATATCCTGGAGCTGTAGCAGTGATTCCCCGGGTTCCCCGGTTTTGTGGAGCGTAGTGCTGGTGCGTGATGACGTCGCGTCTTGCGCCGCTGCTGGTGACGCTACTCGGAAGAAGACGGTTTTGTGTGTGTTTGGTGGATCGAGTATGGCGGGAAGCTGTAAAACGTTTGAATGACTTTGCTTTGTTATCGGAGCGGTGGTAGGGAATTCCTCTATCCTTTAACTCTCTCTGGAGTCGAACCACTGTCCACTCGGAATCGTTGACGGCAGTGAATCGTCGGGGGACCTCGCCGGGGCGTGAGAGCGCCGGCTTCGAAGCGGAGCGGAGCCGGACCTGCATTCGGAGAATCTCGCCTGTGTCTCGGACTAGCTGGGGAACGTGTCGGGGTTGAGGATGCGTGGCGGGGGCTTGTTGCTCTCTCGCTACGCCGGAGGGCTCTCCCTCGGATGGATGGAGTTCTGGGATTGTAGCTTCTGGGTGGAGGAGACCGGATTTTTGAGCGATGGTGTGGTCGACTCTCTGGAGTGTTGCCGACATCCATTGAGGTTGCTGGGGTCTCGGGTGCAACCAGGAGGTTTTCGGCATCGGTTGCTGGGTGTTGAGGTGAATCTTCCGGCTGAAAGGCCTGAGCGGAATGGACGGAACCGCACGGAGCCGGGAAGGAGAGGTCGTCGTCGGACGGGCTGAGGCACGGGTGATCCATCGGGCGGGACCCCCGGAGAGGAGAGGTGAGTAAAGTCTGGTTTACTTTTCGATGCTGGTCTATGCCTAGCTTGGCTTGGTGTGGCAGTATGCGAGCTGTCAAACGTTCCGCACGTAAATGAGAACGAAGCGCAGAATACGAGAGCGAAAGGGGAAGAGAGGGTTAGGGTGGTATTTAAGGGATGCCGGAAGAGGCGCGGTTGAGGTGTGGTCCTGCTCCTGAAACTCGCTAGGTAAGCTTCAATACATGCTTCAACAGTAAAACAAACACAATAATGATCAGAAATTAAAATGACACCTCCCCCAACCTTATACCGTCAATGAAAACAAGTGTCTTTGGGCGTGTGTATGTGTGTGTTTTTGCTCATGATAATGTGTCTTTCTGCGGCTTAAGACTCAGTACAACTGGGGTTTAAGATTCTTCCATAAGGCTTACCGTCATTGATCTGGCGCATACAGCTTTCCCCTCATTACTCAGGCTGAAAGACTGGAAATCCAACAATATGATGCTACAGGCACTGCAACCAGTCGACATGTTTTCATGTTCCTTGGTTGAGTCAAGGTTAAAAAGCCCCTCAGCGGGCTGAAATGGGACCTGACCCCTAGAGCACAGTGGTTACTCCATCCGATAAGTTCATTTGTCAGGCGCTGCACGGATTTTCTGTTCTGTTACCTCAATGTTTGAATAATAGAAGTTCTGAATATGATTGTAACTGTTTACATTACTGAATGTCTTTGTCTTTTTTTTAAGCCTTTTTAACTTATTGCATCGTACTCTTGGGAGCCACAAACTCACTTTTCGTTGTACTTGTACAATGACAATGAAGTTGAATTGAATTTAATTGGTTTCTGGTCCCCATGCTGTCTCCTATGACTGATGGTTTTTTTTCCATGTAATGTTAATCATTGTCTAGTCCATACTTCTGTGAGCTGATCAAATTTTCAATTAACTAGACTCTCTCACCGTGATATGACCTCACTAGTTTGAGATTGTCTTATTTAGCCTGGAATAAGAGTAAGAAGAATGCAGACTGGAGTTTTAGTTATACAAACATTTCTCAGAGGCAGCGCTGCTCTGGAAGCAGAAATAATCTCATTGGTTGAGTTAAACCTCAATGGGTGCTATATGTGTGGGCGCAATCAATTAAGACACACAATTGTTGATGCATCATCAACTGATGCATCATTCTCGCAATGAATCTTGGGGCTTCTCATTCGTTCTCGTCAGCCAAGTCAACAACTGATGCATTCTCGCTTGGTAAGTAAATTTCTGGGATCTTTATCCATCCTCCATCTTTGCGCTCTTTTGTTTTGCAATCGTACTTAGATATTACATCAAATGCATCATGGAGGACACAAGAATGCATACTGTGAAAGATCCATTGTCTTACCTAATGGTTAACTTAGCTTTAGACTACAATGTTTGGCTACAGCCCAGTTAAAAGGCAAGGGGTAAGAGAGGAGTTACAGAGTAACTAAACCCCAAACCCAAACCTTTGGTGACACCTAAAGGTGAAAAGTAGGGTACTGAACTGGCCTTCTCCTACTGGCTGGTCTTTGTGCCAGGTGATGACAGGGCACAGAGACCAGCCAATAGCAGATGACCAGTTCAGTACCCTACTTTTCACCTTTAGGTGTCAGGCTTCACAACAGATTTAGGTGGGGTTTATTTACTCTTTGATATTATGTAGCCTAGCAAAACAATCTGTCCATACTAAGTTATCTAGGTTAGCTAACAGTTAGCCTAGCTGACCAAAGTTCAAACCTACCGAACTATAAGCTACAAGTTAGCTAGCCTGCCGACCTTCCAAGAGCTCCATGTTCATGAATGAATGAAAAAAAGAATTCATTGCCATTATTTCAGGTTAATTAACTATGTAGGTTAACAATACAATGAACAAAATTATCCATTTCCAACGTCAGTAAAGTGAAAGTATTTTTTTGGCTCCGCCCACTGAGTTTTAATTCACCCACTGAGATCAGTTCTGCCTCCACAGCAACTATACATCAGAGAAATGTTTGTAGAGCTAATCTGCATGAAGAATGCGAGGTAAGGCATAGCATAATGGAGCACTTTGTGCAACTGACGCCCTTGGCACTGACGTGGCGGAACGAAGTCCTGAATCGCAAATCAATGTTATTCGGAAAATACCCCCACTAGAATGTCTCTGATAAAGCGAGAGATGAGAATGGGCATGTGAGATTGTTGTGACTGGGGAGGACAATGAGGAGGTGATATTGAAGTCACCTAGGAGGAGAATTTGCCAGGTGGCGGGGCGTGAAAGGCGAGCGAGCGGAGGTGGAGAGAGGTGCGTGGTTTGTGATACGGGGCGAGCAATGATGAGATGATTGGATGGTACCTCTGTTTCCGCCGGCGGAGAGAAAGATTTGGAGAGCTGTGTGTAAAGGTGTGCAGGGCTATGGGGGAAGTAGATAAGAAGAATATGAGGATCTCTCCTCCAGCACTTTTGTCATGAACTCCAAATACCATACCATTTGCCCGCACACACACATACACACACAGTACCATTCTGATCTTTGAGTGTTCAGATTTCCAGACTCAGGTTGTTCAACAAGGGAAAAGACTGCTCTACTTGACTCTTATGTCTTAATAAAAGTCTCTCTTTCCCTCTCTCTCTCTCTCTTTCACACACACACACACACTTACGCTCACTCACTCACTCACATTGACTCTGTGACACACGCACATTTGCATACGCACAAAGACACCACACACAAAGCTTTGCCGAAAGCCAGACCATAATGTATTCATTCCCTAGGAAACGCTGTTGCTTCCAATTTTTCTGTAAAATTGATAGATCATAGTGAAGCTTTAACAACCGCGGCCTGACACACCAGATAAATATCCACGCACTCAATGCTCAGACACACACACACTCACACACACAACCACAGCTGCTGATACGCACACAGGCACATACATTTACATGCAGCAATGCCCCTCTCCCCCCACCCACATACACACACACACACATTTTGACAGCTACTGTACACTAGCTGAACCTGTGTTTAATTCATATCTCAAATAAATCCACGTATTCCCGTGAAACGATGCAAATGTGGGTACATATATGCTTGCATGCACACGCAAACACACCTACACACAGATAAAACCATGTGCCATATGCTTTGTGATCAATCACCCAATGGCGGCAAGCCATTCTCCAACCCAAGATCACGCCATCACATGGTCTGGAATGGCAGCCTTTGATTGGTTGAGAGTATCATTTTCTGGTTCGCCATTTATTTCAAGCTGGGATATGACCTTGGGCCCTGACAGTATTTGCATTGTCACAAACTCATTCGTTTTCACAGTGAGACAGAAGTGGTGGGGCGGGGGGGGGGGGATGAAATGATATATTGAAGCGTGTGAGGAAGAAGCGATTACAGGGGGATGAAAGGGGTTGACATTTGGCCAAGTTAACTTGGATTATGGGAGGCATCGCCCATGGTAAAAGGGAAATTGAGGAAACATTACCTGCCTACCATTTCAGTTGTTAAATTTGAACAAATTGCCTATTGGGCACAAGTAATAGAGCCATTTAGATAACGATGAACACATTTTAGACCTCACTAAAATCTGGCTGGCAGGGTGGCCTCGTGTTTAAAGAGGCCAGCCTTCAACCGGAGGGCCCGCATTCAAGCTCTGATTCGGCCAGCATCCACCCTGCTGAAGTGTCCTTGAGCAAGTCACGGAATCCCTGCCGGCTCCAGCACTGCCAGATCATTGCCACAGATGGGAGCTGTGACATCGAGTTAAAAGGTTGCAGAAGTAGTAAAAGTAGGTTGGAGTGTGTAATGAGCTGCTTTTTCCCCAACAATCATTCACCACCTAAAGCGCATCGACAAGCCAGTGACTGGAAACAGCTCATTGATGAAAGAGGCGAAAGGAGGCTCCCGCAAATTGTGCCAGGCAACAGATGGACTACAATTCATCAGCTGGCAGTCCACCACTACATTGGTGATAAAACACCCATGAAGGAATGTGCAGCTTGTTTTGCCTTGACATGAATGGGGTAAGCAGCCGATAATCTTACCGATATTCCACTTCACTCAGCGGAAAACATGGAACTGCGGTTGCACCAGGCGGTGGAGTGACAACTCTAGACAGAGGATTAGTAAAACATCGCCTGGTGTGGTTAATCCCAGTTCTTGCTGTTTCATGCTAATAGGATGAGTAGAGTATGCATTAAACCACAAGTACATGCATCCATCATGCTGTGAGTCAACATGCCAGGTGGTGCGATGGTGTGGCATGTATTTGCGTGGCACACGCTGAGCCTCTTGCTAACAGTGGAGCCATGTTTGAATCTCATGTGATATCTGAACATCAGTGCTAATCAGGTGCATCCTCTCATGGCAGCAGCGCAACCATCTGTGAATGGATTTTCTCCACCAGGATAACTCGCCATGCTATAAGGCTGAGACTCTCAAGGAATGGTTCTGCAAACATGACAGAGAATTCGGCTTACTGCAGCAGCCTGCCAGGCCTCGATTCAAATGAGTATCTGTGGGGTGAGATAGAACAAGCTTTTTGGAATAGGGATCCACTACCAGCCAACTAGAGGTTACTATAGAGTTCAGACCCTGACAAACTGAGGCTGTTCTGAAGGCAAAAGGGTATGTGACTGAATATTGGCAAGGTGTTGCTTATATTTTGTAGACTTATATAGTATATGCAGTATTTCCTAACCCCAAACCTAGGCATGAATACCATAGGATAGTTCATTAGGATTCAGCAGGAATTAGCAGCACTTTTTGAATTAAGTCCTATGTATGTATTTATGAATCCAGACAGAATCCATTTGGTAGTCCTATAAATTTCAAAAGGTGGTCTTATTGGATTATACAACTGACTTAAATAACTTTTTGACGAGGAACAATGCAATTTTTCTGTGTGGTGGGGTAAGATATGATGAAACTTTAATGATTGCTCTGGGGCAATGAGGTCGTTGCAGCAGCAAAAGTAATAAGATCCAGCAAGGAAAAAGACAAATTGAATATAAGCACACAAATAGAATATAAAAGGAAAACAGAAAAAAAAACGAATGAAAACAATAAACCAATAAAATAGATGGTAATAAATTGTGGGGATCTATAAACGTCTGCTATCATCAAGTAAGTGACATTATATCTATCACAAATATTTTATAAATACGTTTTTTTCTCTTAGATTCAACAATGTCAGATGTCATGGATGTCAGTGTCCTTTTTGAGGATCCCAGTTCATCTGAAGACAGCGCAAGTAAAAGTGAGCTGACTGTGGAGGAGGAGAATTCCACAAGGCATGCCACTCTTAGGTGCTCACATCAAGTCCCAACTTCGGGACCTCAGGTCATCTCTTAATTCTATTCGAACCACCATGGCAGAGGACCTCAAGTGTTTCAATGCTCATTTCAAGAAGAAATCTGTAGAGGAAAAATATGACAAAAAGGGCACTCCATGGAAAAGAAACTGCAAATAGACCTCCAGGCTTTAGATGAGCAAATTCAGAGTGACATGACAGTGATGAAGACTCAAGTGCCATGAGACAAGACTTAGAGCAAAGACTGTCAGTGCTTGAAAGAAGGTGTGGTGAGCACCAAGCTCCAGGGCCAGCCCCATATCATCTTTACCCAAGACTCTGACTTCCCTGTTACCTTCTGAACCCATCTGCCAGATTCTACCACTGCCATCCTCACCCAAGCAAATTATTTCATCCTCACCACAGCTGATCTCATCATGAGTCAATCTCGGAACCCATCGTCTATCGGTCTGACGACGATTAGACTCTGGGGGCGACAGCCAATATTTCGGGGTTTCCGGTGTAGCCAGCGGACATCCGGGCCAAGACTTCCTCTTCCGTGCGCCGGTCATTGTTTACAGTCCGATTAGCAACTTGAGACGCGAGAATGGAGTTGGAGTTGAGAGACGACATCTCATATGCAGATATCTGTTTATAGAGATTAGCCGAAATGTCGTCTGGACCTAAAACACTTACAAAAAGTATCGATGTTTGTGCATTGTGTGGAGAAACATTCGACTCTCATGTCTCAAGTTGCTAATCGGACTGTAAACAATGACCGGCGCACGGAAGAGGAAGTCTTGGCCCGGATGTCCGCTGGCTACACCGGAAACCCTGAAATATTGGCCGTCGCCCCCAGAGTCTAATCGCCATCAGACTGATAGACGATGGGTTCCGAGATTGATCATGAGTAGACTCACCAAACACCACAGCCTCATCCACCTGTTCCAGCCAGCACCACCAAGAAGTAACGTCAGATGGCGGAGAGGCTAGACGACCTCAGTTCCGTTGAAGCCCAGAAGATGACTCCATACATGCAAAGAACAGACTCAAATGTCAGGTCTTCTGCTGAACATAATAAACATAATTCTGCACAGTCATACATTGTTGTCATTGAACTGTTATTTATTACATAATTTTGTGATTGTATGAATCGTACCGTGAGTTAAGCATATTGTCCTATCTCTACAATCACTATATTGATCATCCCTTGTCAAACCTATTGAAAAACAGGCCTAGCTCATCAGCCCTGTCTTTGTCCCCCTGTACAGCCGGTGATCTTCCTCATCCCACTCCATCCTTCCCTCACATTGCCATGCTGCAGCTTGTTCTCAGTCCTCTCCCTGTACGAATTCTCTCCATCCTTGACTCTCCTCTTCAGCTCCCTCTGGATGGACTTTACCTCCTCCTTGTCTCCTGTCCTTGCAAGCCCTCCTCATCATGTTGAGGAGAGATGTTGACATCCTTGGTAATCCGTGGTTTATTGTCGGGAAAACGTAGCGTAGTCCGTTATCCACTGAGAATCCCTTGACGTCCTTCACTGCGTGCTCCACATAACGGATTTCAGTCTGTGTGTTCAAAGCAATCCCTGTTGAGCCTCCATAGACTCCTCAGACCACACTCTCACTGTCCTGGTGGCAATGGGCTGCTGCTGGACAACAGGTACGTATTACAAAGATCCCTATAACAGGTATGTATTACAAAGATCCCTATAACAGGTACGTATTACAAAGATCCCTATGTGCACAGTTACGTTCAGGAACATTACCATTTGCCCTAGAGACTTTGTTTGTTGTGTGAGTTAGGTGAAATTGAGAATGAGGTTCATTTTTTGTTTTACTGTCCTGTCTACGAGGACGTAAGGGATGTACTTTTTAGTAAAATGTCCTCTATTTATGTTGATTTCTTTGGGCTGGATGATTATGAAAAACTTGAGTTGTGCTTCAAGAAGGGAATCTTTTTTTGTGGCAGATTTTATTTGCCAAGCTTGGGAGAGAAGACAAAATATTTTGTTGAAGACCGAGCTGTATAATAATCTGTAATTTTGTAATGAAATGAAATGTAATGTAATGTGTGACCACTGCAACTGTAACTTGGGTGTCTTGTAAACCTATGAGGCTTGGGCACTTTCAATCAAAATCTATTAAGAAACCCAATGGATCAAGCTGTGGTCTGATCTGCTGAAGGGTGACCACACGTATGACAACTATCATATGCAGCAGACTATTCTTTCTCAAATTTTAGAAAAATTAAGCACAAATGAATAAGTGAGAACAGTGTATTTAGTTCCTCGCTTGATTAATTCTCTAATAATTAATGCTATTCTTGTCCTTTCTTATGGGTTTGGATGTGCTGTCTTGTAAGTTATTCAGGGTCAACAATCTGTGTACCTGTTGATACAAATTGTGTATGATTGCAAATATTTGTGTGTGTGTGTGTGTGTGTGTTTATGTGTTACATAACAGTGCATACTTCTAATTGCCAGACAATTGCTTGTTAGCCTCGGGCTGTTGCCTGCCAATCTGCGGGTGTAGAGGATTTTTTCAACTGGTGTCAATGAAAACACACACACACACACACACACACACGCACACACACACACCTAACCAAGATCGGGCTGTTAAGATGGTGGTGTGTGTGTGTGTGTGTGTGCGTGTGCGTGCGTTTTCAGACATGTTTACTTTCCCCCAGGCAGATAGAGCAGAACCCCTGCAGACCCATATGGCCTGGCATATGGCTGCCCCCCACCCACACACACACACACACACATACACACACACCCTCTCTGCCCCCCACCCCCACCCCTACCCCTGCTAGCGACACATACACACAAACACACAAAAACTAAACACAGGGAAGAATTTAGCCAGTAGTAATGTAGCCATGCCACACAAACAGAACCTCCCCCCCACCCCCCACCATCTGGACTTAGTGGGTGTTCAGAACAGAATCAGACACCAACTTTTCTCTCTCTCTCTTTCCCTCTCTCTTGCTCTCTTCCTCTCTCTCTCTACCTCTTTTAGCAGAGATGAAAGATTCCATTTCATCTCTCTATTCAGGTAGTTGCAGGTAGATCTATCACTGAGCCCTTTGGACTTTGATTACTCTACCTCCCCCTCTCCCTCTCTCTCTAGTTTGATCTCTGCAGCTGCCTCTCTTCGGTAGTTCTGCATTACCAGTGAGCCCTCTAGACTTTGATGAATCTTTGGCAGCCTTGTACAACCTGTTAGCTGTAGGCATGGTAACTGCTGCTACGACAACTTTGACTGCGCAGTATTTGGAGGGAGGCTAAGTAGTGACACGCACTCACACACATTCACACACACACACACACACACACACACACACGTGCATACATGAAAAGTTTACCTCCCACTCCTATCCATTTCTCTGCAGGGTGTAATTGCCCTCTGCCTTGAATGTGTAGCAAACCCCCTGGTGTGTGTGTAGTGTGTGTGTGTGATGCTCCACTGTTGATTCATGTGCTGCTAAATAGGAGATTAACTAACATGACTGTAATTAATATAGCTACTAGCTGCAAACATTAAACACACACAGACCATCTACTGTAAGTAGTAATAAATGCCTTCGGTAAAATGAACTCTCCAGATTCATTGAATGCAGTGACTCATAAATGCACTGATTTGCGTTAATTAACATACATAGACACACACACACACACTAATTGCATGCGATCATCCCATGCATCATGCAGGTATTTTCCAGAGCTGTAAAGCTGATTTTAATGGCCATATACATCATAAATACCATAACAGTGCTTACGGTTGGATTCCTAAAGAAATTCCCATACTGGAAAAAAAAATTTGGCCTAAGAAGGTTGTCACGTCCAACCTGCTAAGTAATATTAATTCATGAAAGGTGCTACGTATAGCATTTTTAAACATTAATATCAGTCATATTAATTGTCATACCTTGGTATAATTACCATAAACAAATGAGACCATGGAAGCCTCTATGTTGTGCTAGTGGTATTTTTAGTGCTCGAGACCACATTTCCCATAAACCCTGTTAATTCGTCTCACAAAGAGGATGTTGTCATTGCAAGGGAACTCTGTAAAGCAATGTCCCTTTGTGGATATGAGGATGAAAGAAAAACTTTTTGACTCTTCCAAACTATTGCCTCTCCCAGGTGGAGGAAGAATACAGTAACAATGCAGCAAGCATGCATTAAAAAGTGAGATGTCTACTGTGGCATCTGCAAATATCATAATAGCTGTTATGCTTGGACTCTTGATGTGAATCAGATTTCAGTTCCATCATTGACAGTAAAAGGACACAGACTTTACAACAATAGTATTAGCTTGATAGAGCTCAGTGTACTTGCAAGTTTTGTTTTTGCCCTGACGGTTTGTTATTTTGATTGTTTGTGTCGTTTGTTATTTTGATTTGTTATTCACATCTATAGAAGTACAGTGCCCCCCGAGAGTAATTAGGATCTTTTATGAAGATGAGCCAAATTGACTGTGAAAAAATAAACAATACGAGTAATGAGCTGTATTCTGTATTCATAAAGTTTAGAAAGTCATATTTATCTGTTAATCGGAGGCAATTACCCTGAACAATTGTTTGTTTCCATTGTGTGATAACCTTTATTCTAAATAAGCGAGTTGTCACCGTTATTAACGCACTTTTTTGCAAAGCAAATTAAAGCTCTCCTAAGTTTGGTGTTTGGTAAATGTCATTTCAATTCAGCATAATTGCTTCATGTATAATCAGCCAGATTACGGACTGGACTGAATTTTTTTTTTTTTTTGATTATTCTGATTCAGAAGAGAAACTTTAAAGCCATTTTTCTCATTTTGTACTTTTAGACACATGAAGAATTAAAAAGCTCATAACACTGGATCTGAGAAAGATATTGCCATCATTCAAACATATATGAATAGGGGAGTGTTCCTAGGTTTCAGAAATATATTCCCAGGCCACCACACATTTTAAAGCATCTTATATTAATAATTTTATACACTGCAAGGAATCTTACCCAGCTTTATGATGCTTTCTTTGTAAGTCCACTTGGTTTTGAACTTCGGGAGCAGGACGGTTGCAGCAATGAGCTCGGGGTCCTTCTTCATTTCCCCAAATTGCTTGTTGAGCCCATGTTGGAGAGACTGTAGTAGTGGGAGTCTCCATCTTTGCCAACTTGTCTTCCAGAAGATGAGTAGAGCAGAGCAGAGACAAAAGTATAGGGACAAAAATGTATTCATGCCACAGCCAAGTATTTATTAATTTTTTGTTCAGGTGCTCATAATTCCACAGGGATAATAAAGTATACAAATACAACATACTTGACAGCACTCAACTCCTTCTTCACAGACAATTTCATGGCCTCAGCTGCTACATCTATCCTGGCTCGTAGAGTTTTTCTGGTCATCACTGAGCTTTTTGGAGTGAGTGTTACCACAAGCTTTTTGAAAGCAGGTAGCTCAATAACTGAAAAGGGGGGTAAACCGTCACAGACAATGTCAATGATGAGCTGGTCAACTTTCACCTGGGACACTTGGCAGAGTCTGGGTCCACCAGTCAGTTTGGTTTGGGGGATGCTGCATTCCCCCTTAAGACCTACCTAATGAGGCCATTTCCTGGGACCAATATCCCAAGAAGGAGAAGGATTTTTAATTACCGACTGTCCCGTGCCAGGATGGTGGTTGAGTGTGCCTTCGGCATTCTCTCAACAAGATGGAGGGTGCTCCACACTAGGATTAACATGAAGCCAGAAAATGTTGACTCTGTGGTCTACAACTACCTGCTAACCCCATCTCAAAACCAAAGGTGGCTGGATGAGGCTGAAGAAAGAGGGGATGCACTACCACCAGTTCAAAACATGGGTGGAAACAGGGGAAGCAGAGATGCATATGATGTGCGGGAGAAGCTCAGCACATTTTTCACCTCCCCTGAGGGCCAAGTGTCCTGGCAGCACCGAATGGTGTAGGACTCATTACCTATCACACTAGAGCAGGGATTTAAGTCAAGTCACCAAGAGTGGTTTAGTATGGAAATGACAACGTTGTAAATATTAGTTAGTTATTACTACAGCTTAATTTGAAAGTAGCCTAGCTTACATGTCTTCTTTTTGTTTCATTTAAAATTTGTTGTGAAGGCTTTGAATAAATACTTGCATGTAATCTGATTACTGATTATATATGCACCTTTTATTCATCTGTGCAATATCTTCATTATTCATCTATCTTCATTACTCATCTGTGCAATACCTTCATCTGTGCAATATCTGATTATTGATTGTATATGCACCTTTTATTGCTTTTTGTATTGCTTTCTATACCCTTTATTGCTTTTATACCTTTTATTGCTGTTATACATTTATTGCTTTTATATTTTGTGTTTATATTTATATGCCTTCTATACTGTATATCTTCATTTTTTTTTTTGTTATATTTTTTTTTAATATATATCTTTTATTTTATTTTATTTTTTATCTTATATATATATCTTTTCTGTAACGGAGCCTCCCAGCCAAAGAATTTCACAAGAGTGTACTTGTACAACCGGAGTGACAAGAAGCATCTTGAGTCTTGAATCTTTAATCTCTCACTGTTTCCATTTATTCATAGAATCTATGAAATGTTGAACTATGGTAATAACACAATTATTTGCATATAATAATAGCAACCATAAAAATAATTTATGTTCCATCCTCCATCAACATTTAGTGGAGGGACTTTGCTTTGGCGTGGAAGGGGAGATTACATTGGAGGGGATAGTGAGAAACTTTTAGGTGTGTGGGGGATGGTGATAGTAGGCTACAGTCAAAAATTACAACTATGTATAGCCTCTATATATAGGCCTTTATATAAAGACACAGTAAAACAGCTAGCTCTTTGCTCAAACATTAGCTAAGCTGACGTTACTTATCTGGGGTGAAAGACGACCTGTCATGCATCACAAAAAATATATATAAACTTACCATCTGAGCCAACAGCTGAGGCAACTTCTTCCCATGCTTTTTCTTTTTTTCTAACATCTTTATAATACTTTGAGCTTGGTGTCATCCATCCTTGATGAGCGGTCCGAAAAGTGAAGAGTTGTACCAAGGAAGCAGTCACGTGGTTTTTGTTTACCCTCGTTCAGAGAGAGAGAGAGAGAGAGAGAGAGAGAGAGAGAGAGAGAGAGAGAGAGAGAGAGAGAGAGAGAGAGAGAGCACACCGGAAAAATACTGCCCTTCACCTCCACAAGGCTCGATTCTTGGCCCTTTATTATTTAATCTATATATGCTTCCACTAGCTAGTATTATCAATAAACATAACATTAGCTTCCATCAGTATGCAGATGACACTCAGCTATACCTGTCGTTAGCACCTGATGCCCACAAGTCTATCAGCTCCCTACTTGACTGTATGAATGACATAAACTTGTGGATGTCTCAGAACTTTCTGCAGTTAAACTAAGACAAGACAGAGGTCCTTGTTATTGGAAATTAAACACAAAGAACAGATTTGTTACCCTATTTAGACTCCATGAGTCTGAAGGCCAAAAACCACATCAGAAATCTAGGAGTTATCTTCGATAGTGACCTAAGTTTCTATAACCACATCAGCAATGTCTGCAAAACAGCATATTATCACCTCAGAAATATCTCTAAAGTCTGTGATATTATCTCCATTGCCAACAGTGAAAAACTCATACATGCTTTTGTGTCTAGCAGACTTGATTACTGTAATGCACTTTTATCTGGCCTACCCAAGAAGTCCATTATGAACCTGCAACAAGTTCAGAATGCTGCTGCTAGAATCCAAACACGCACTAAAATGAGGGATCATATCACATCTGCTCTCAAATCCCTTCATTGGTTACCCGTATCTTTTAGAATTGATTTTAAGATTATTTTATTAATTTTTAAATGTCTTCATGGTCTTGCCCCACTTTACCTCAGTGATATGATTGTAAAGTATATTCCAGGTAGGTCACTTAGATCATCTGACAGCAATTGCTGGTCATTCCTAGAACCCGGATGAAAAGTGGGGAATCTGCTTTTAGTTCCTATGGCCCCAAACTCTGGAATTCTCTCCCAGAAAACCGTAGAGCCATCAACACTGTCAGCAAACTTAAAACACATCTGTTTTCTGTTGCTTTTAACTAGGATGCCTGCATTAAAGAGAGTCCCTGGTTTTGTGTTTCTACATTTTCTATGTACTCTTTCTTTTTTTTTTGCTATTTTCTGTAAAGCACTTTGTAAACTTTGTTTTAAAAATGTGCTATACAAATAAAGTTTATTATTATTTATTATATGTGTGCTTTTGTGTTTTGCATGGTTCTGATGGCTTTGCAAGTGAAGAAAGCAAGGGAGAAAGTTAAGTGAGGAATAATGGGCAAGGGTCAGGTTGATCTTGTTCAGCAGGAGATGAGTCACAGGTTTGTGTGAGCTGTGAGAAATTGATTCAATGGAGCTCTCCTGAAACAAGAGAAAGAGCTAGTGCTTGTTTGTGTGTACACCATGCATGTTCATGTGTGTGTACGTATGTGTGTGTGAAACAGAGAGAGAGAGAGAGACGTGCCCACATGTGTCCAAGTATAATAAATGGCTGTATAGGGTGACATATTACATCCGCCTAAAGAATATTCCATCTCTTCTCACAATGTTCCATTAATCATACCTTTAGACTGACAGAGAGAGAGAGAGAGAGAGAGAGAGAGAGAGAGAGAGAGAGAGAGATGGAAAGAGAGTAAGGGATGAAGGAAGGAGAGAGTAGATGGTGAGAGATTGAGTGTCTGGTAGGTATGTGATTGTCATGCATATCATCATTTGGTACTGGAGCTTCATATTATTATGGATGGATTGGTTCTATACTTCCAACCTGATACACTGGGAAGGACACAGAGAGAGAGAGAGAGAGTGTTCGAGAAAGAGTATGCGAGTGAGAATTAGAGTGAAAGAGAGTTTCTGTGTGTGTATGTGTGTGTGTGTGTGTGTGGGGGGGGGGGGGGGGGACTGAGAATTAGAGAATGTGCGAGGCAGAGAGTGAGACAAGGGCAAAAGAACAGAGAGAATCGGGACCTATCTTATCTGTACAAAGAGTACAGGGGAAAGTGCTGGGAACAAAGGATTTGATTTGCAGATGGATGCGGTAGAACAATACAAATCAATAAAAAAACAATATTATTTTCATTCCACAAGCCTGTCTTACTGGACACAAGCCACCACTCCAGAGTACCTTTTCCAAATATGCATGGTATGATCATGATCATACACACATACAGCATTTCCATGAACACAGCTCATTGGCTGTGGCTGTCATCCGACTATCATCACCTGCTATTGGATTGCAATAATCTGTTATCGGAATTTAAATGATCTGTATTGGGATTAAAATCATTTTACAAGTATTACACTCATCTTTTATTGGATTACAGTTACCTGTTATGAAATTAGAATCGCCTATTATTAGATTATTAGGCGACACTAGACATGACTGCAATTATAGTCGGTCTAACTGCTGAAAAGGTTTAGTATGCTGGACAAACAAGTGACCTGAACCTCCTATGTGATGAACTGCAGGGCGGGCAAGATCAGTCGGTGATTTCTGGAGTTGCGGACCTTGAAAAGGCGGTTCAAAGAGGTGAGGGAGGGAAGATAGGAGTGCACTAGCAGAGCTGTGCGGAGACTCTCATGAGGAAGCAGCTTATCACTCGCCATAGGGCCAGAATGGCAAATACGGCGTGGGACAGAGAAAGAGAGCGAGAACGCGCCATGAAGTCAGAGGGTCCTAAACTTCTCCACCCGTTGTGGAAGATCCTGATGCTGATCTGCAGCATCTGTTATTGGTCGGAAAAAAAATGGTTGGAAAATCTTTAGTGATGACATCATCGTGTACCAGGAGGAGTAAACATAAAAGTTCCAACCAATAACACGGTCACAGATTTTTGAACAGTCCTGCCCCCCCTTGCCCCTCCCATCACATAAAACTGCCTTACTCTCCCTAACTGATATCCCATTGGTTTCCACTTTTGAATGATCCCTCCCCGCGTTATGTCCCGTCCCCATATCCTGTTTCAACAGGATATACATAGGATAGGATATACAAGGAAGCAAGATGCTCCAGTCTCACCAACCACTTTCATCATGCTGCTGCACAATGGATCAAGGAAACTGCCATTGAGCATCTGTTATCTCTGTGGTCACTTTTTAGCAGTAAATATAATCTATTGACCTTATTCACACAGCGGCCATTTTGAACACTCAGGGTAGGAAACTCTACCTGGAAGAGTGAGTCCAGCCCGACTGTGCAACTGATGCTGTATACCAAGATTCACATCATACAAACATTTATCATTTCACAGATTCCCAACTGAAAAACATAGTAGAAATGGATGGATCTCAAGAAACCAGGGAGATATAGGTTCACATTTCAATCAGACTGATCTCACAGAAAAACGTGAAATACGTGTTGGTTTATGTCTTCCCAGCACGATACAGTTACATGAAGGAGATACGACTATAAACAGGAAGTAGACGTAGCATGGTGGCTACTAAGGGTGTTGTGATCGGGGTGGTGGATGGGTTCAATTCCCAGCGTTTTCATAGGACATGCAACCATAAGTCACATTTTAATTTTTAACGAACACTTTTCTTATTTAACCATGACCATTTCCCTAACCTTAACCAAGTTGTTTTAGTTGCCTAACCATAACCTTAACCCAAACCTTAACCAAACTTGTTTTACTTGACTAAATTTAACCACAAGCCAACCTTTGGGACTTAATTCAATTTGTGGCGAAGGAACGTTTTCAAATTCGTGGTGGACAAACATAATTCAGGTCATGGTGGAGACATTTTTTTCCCATAATACAGTACATAACACATAAATCGCCGTTTTGAGTTTGTGTTCATTTCACGTATTTTTGTGAGATCACGTTGATTTGAACATATTGGCCCATTATCACTAGCTACCAGAGTCTAGCCTAGGTAGCTAGCTACTAGCTCAACTAGTAAGCTAGCTAACTAACTTACCTGCTAAATTCAAGCAGTCGTTGTGGTGTTCCAATTGCTAGATAATTTGATGAACTGTTTGGTCCATCTGAAGTCTGAAAGTCTGAAAAAGGCCGGTGTGTGAATAAGATCAATTGCAGTCAACATTTTCATATTCAGAATCAAGGTAGTGAAATTTGTTCAGGGATGGAGGTGCAACGGGCAACAGAGGGGCCCCTCCAAGTGTAAATACAATCTTGCCCCCTACATGAAATGACTATATGACTGACAAGACCAGCAGCAATTACAAGGCTGGGGGGGACCAGGGCCCACTGTGACCTAGCTTGATCATTTCTTATAATCCTGTAGTCCCTGCCTAAATGTCATGGAAACCTTCTCACATTAAGCCTGTGCAGATTTAAAACTTTTGAATTGTGAAAGCCGGGCTGATGTCATTTCAGAGCTGTAACGGCGCATGCAATCCAATTGAGGTTCGTTTGAGTAAGGATTTGAGAGATTTGCAAAATTGTTATCAATTTGATGAATACTTGACAGAGAAAATCTAATGCATATCAAATGAATTTATCAAGGACCCAAGAACTTTCAAAGTAAAATCTTTGACTTTATCCTTGATGGGGGAAAATAATTTATTCAAGTCATATTTTATGCAGATTGCTTTGTAATTGATATGAAAATTTCCACAATGACAAAAATTGGACTGGCGCTTAATGGCACTTTAACGCCATAGGCCTCGTTTCTTAATTTGTAATTTCGGAGGGTAAGATTTATTTCGTTGAATTAATGGAAAGCCCGTTTTGGAACAGGCTGGTGGTGGGGCGCTCTGTTTTTTTTGCCACGTGTCAGGTATTTCTTAATTTCTTTTTTTTTTTCCCTTTTCTTTTCTCTTCCTTCAATTTTCCCTACTTTCGTGCAGTTTTTCAAGCGGCAAATTAATGTAATTCTTATAAGCAAGGTGATAAAAATGTATTACGAATCCCCTGCACTTTTGAACCGCACGGTGTGTGAAAATGCATTAAACTCAGGAAGAAGAAAGAGGGAGAGAAAGAGAGTGAAAGACAGAGAGAGAGAGAGAGAGAAGGAATGAGGGAGGGAAAGAAAGAAGGAAACTTCCTAACACTGCAACGTCAGCAGAAGGAGGACTGCAGTATTTCATATTGGGGTGTGTGTGTGTGTGTGTGTGTGTGTGTGTGTGTGTGTGTGTGTGGCGGGCATGATACAAGGTTGACTAGCAGGGGAGAGGAGAGGATGATGAGGGGAAACAAATGCAGCAGGTAATGACATTCATCAGGCCAGATGAGCTGCACTGTAGGCGTCTGTGTGTGTGTGTGTGTGTGTGTGTGTGAGTGAGAGAGAGAGTGTGTGTGAGGGAGTGGAGGCAATCTGGTATGTAATGCCACATCACACATACACACACGCACACACACACACTTCTGATTCATATATACAGTATGTGACCCTCATACGGATAAATATTGTAATATCGCACCCCTGCTCCCACATACTTATCTGAAATGAACAGGCACAATAAACACATTTATATCGGCAGACACACACACACACACAAACACACACACACACACACACACAGCAGTGCACACACACCCAGTGCGACTATTAACGAGACTCATAGTTGATGTTGGTCATCACTTCAGCGCTGTCTCATTGCACTCATCCGAAGAATAGCTACTTCATCCCCCGCTCTTTATCTCTCTCCTCCGTCCTCCTCCTCCTCCTCTCTCCCCGATCACATTTCTCAACATTGATTCCCCTCTTCTCTTTCTTTCTGTCACTCTCTCGCTTTTCTCTCCCTCCTTTCGGACTCCCTGCTCCTCCTTTACTCTCTTTCTCCCACCTCTCGCTATCTGGGCCCCGTCTGCTCCTGCAGCAAAAAAAATATCCATCTTTACCAGTCATTTATTCTAGTGTTGAGTCTTAAAATCGCATTTGTCTTATCTTTGGAAACAATGATGTGGGTTTTACACTCTGTTGTTGAGTAAAACAAGTAAAAATATTATACATTATAAACACTATTGGTGTTTTGCCAATATTGTATATAGAAAAAAATTGCAACTCTGAAACAGGCCAATGAGAACACAGTCAGGTTGAGGTCCACCAATCGCGTCACGCTTGAGGCAGGTGGAAGGGGCGGATCCTCTAGTACTGCCAGCCAATCAGAGCAGTGTTTTTTCTCTGGCTGCTGGAAAAGCCTGTAGCTCTTCAGGTGGAGTGGGGCAGTATAGAATAAATGACTAAAATATGTATTCATTTTTTATTTTCTTTTGATAGGGTTAGGTAATGATAGAAATTTGCAGGAAAATCCCAAAAGCATAGCATTAGTTACTGAAGAAAGATGATCTAAATGCTGTTTCAGAGGCTTTTTCAACCCTGACAAGGATACAATTCTCGGGTAAACACTGAATAATTGTAATTTTGAAGCATAAAAATGGTCAAATTTAAAGATTTTGGATATTGGCTCCAAATATCGCCTATCTGCAGCTCCAGTACAAAAATATCTGTATTGTTATTGACCTTCAAAAACCCATATAAGTTGAACCCTGATTGCAATCAACATTCCTTCACATGCAAATGGCTTTGAACCCGCAGTGTGTGTGCAAACGTGTGTCGTGTGCGCTGACAGGGTTATGTTTGTGTGAGTAGGCTTGAGTGGGTATGTGTGTGTGTGTGTGTATGTGTGTGTGTGGGGGGGGGGTGTTTGAGGGAATTTTTGGGTGATTGCTTGTGAACGTGTATGAACAAGTGCACTCATCTGTGAGTGTCGCTTTTAAAAGGTGATGCTCTGCAGGCCCATAATCATCATTCAGCCTCCCAGAGATTTGAGAGCAGAGAAAAGGCAGTCATCTCAAAGTCAATTAGAGAGTGTGTGTGTGTGTGTGTGTGTGTGTGTGCGCACATGTGTTACTATTTTTGTGTTACTGTGTATGTGTGCAGGTGCGTGCTTGTGTGTGTGTGTGTGTGTGTGTGTGTGTGTGTGTGTGTGTAGGACTTAACAATCCAAAATGAGGCAGTTGATAGGCTTTGCAATTTCTTATCATTTACCTCTGAAGGAAATGACCACTTCAAACTAGCTTCCGTCAACCTGCTCTCCCTCCATGGCAACTGTCATGCAACATGCTGCTGGTGTCATGTGAAAACCGCGTAACTCCAGTTTCACAATCGTATCGTTTCATAGATAGTAGAGTTTCATGACATCATTCAAAATTCAAAAACCCTTTGACTGTTACCATACGCTGCCCTTTATATGAGGTGAAGCCTAGATCACACTATCCGCTTGTAGTTGTTGACTATGTATGCATGCATAAAACAAAACTGTTCTTCTCCCCTGTTTTTTCCTATCTCTGTGATGTTTTTGTGATGGAAATACATCAATGAATCAAAGCTACAATGAAGTAATAGGATCCATAACCACTGTTTGTTTGAGCCACATGCTCCTTGCGTTGGACTCTGCACATCATTTGCGGCGTCATAACTGCTTTATGGATTATGTTTTGAGATTTTCGCACGTCAAAGCATGAATAAAACTTTCAACTTGTTGAAGGTTGTCTCTGCCTGTATATTCCATTTTTTTTTTTTATTCTGTACGTATGTAATGCATATGTGTATGTACTTCTTTTAAAACCTGTTTTATCATGATGATGATGATGATAATGATGATAATACTTTATTGTCAGATCCAGTCTGAAATTTTTCTTGCATCACAGCAGCTCCATTTGCAACATCACAAATTTTATGTGCAGACTCAAGTAAGAATGTTTAAAAAGGTGGAGGTACAGTGAGTTAATCTAGCTAGAATGCTTACGCAGCCTCAAAACTTCAAAATACCACTTACCACTTCTGGGTGAGACAAGGTTCCTGCACCAAATAAACGTGCATATGTAATGTAACATGATAAATGAGGATTACAGAAATGATATGCTGTGGGGTTGTTAGGTTTGTGCATGGGAGTGGAGGGGTAATTGGTTGGTGAAACATTGCCAAGACATATAAATCAGGACCTTCTGGCTCATTCAAGGCTTTCTCTGGCCAAGCCTTACCCGATGCTCATGTTTCTAATATAATATGTCATGCGACCTGGGGTAATTATGTGGCATGACACAAAAATAAAATTCCATTCATTCATTCATTTGAAGAATAAACATATGATTAAAAAATTCCTCATGTTTTACAGTACATGAGCACACAAGCATATGCAATAATTACAAGAATTTCCTGCAATTCCATTCAAGCTCTGAGAAACTTTATGCACAAATTCCCCAGGTCAGTCAAGTCAAAGTCAGTCGGCGAGCTGACACAGAAAATAAGATAAATCCAGCTCTCACTGTGATGTCGTCAAGAATTCAAAGTTCAAAATGTATTCAGCCAGTCTCTTGTGAGGTCAAGATCCATGTGCAACAAAATAATTAAAATGAAGGACATCGGGCATCGGTGGGCTATTCACTGTGTATTAAGAGAGCAGCCTTGCTGTTTGCAAAATGTGTATGCTGGTCATGAATATATAGCGGGCATACAGGGAGTATTCTCCATTATGAACACCATGTCCTCCATAACGTGTGTGTGTGTGTGTGTGTGTGTGTGTGTGTGTGTGTGTGTGTGTGTGTGTGTGTGTGTGTGTGTGTGTCACTCCATAATGTGACAGGTGGCAGGACAGCGAATACATCCCTGCTGAGCCTATGCCCTTGTCATTTATAGTCTGCGTGTGTGCGTGTGGTCCGCTGCCTCTGTCTTATCAGGCTCAGGCACTGCTACATCTCCCTGACGACTGTTGCCGCGAACAGCTTGATTGACAGCAACTGCACCTGTGCAATGGTGGAATGAAGCACAATATGAGAGTACAGCATGTCTGATGAGAGAGAGCCTATATGGTTACACTTGTCATTTCAATGTGATCTTTGTCATCTGAGCAGAAAAATATCTATATATATACATTGTTGTGTGTCCACACGGCCTGAAAGTGCCCACTTTGTGTCAGCAGTGGTTGTATTTATTTAGATATGTGTTCATTACTGTTTCCTGGTCTCCTTCCCCATCTCTCTACATTGTTTGTATGCACACTGAAGCCGGGTTGCACCCAGACTACAATCCCAATCACCACCTCCTGCCTGACAACCTCGACATCTATTTGTAAAAAATCTGATAGCGATGTGAGTACAATCTGATATTTGCATATCCAGAACTGTCACTTAATGTGGAATGCTGTGATTAAATGAAAGAATTTGAATGGAGATGAAAAAGAGGCAGAAGAGAGTGAAGAGGTGGGAGAGAAAGAGAAGGAAATGGAAGGTTAGGGATAGAGGAAAAAGTCTGCATTTTTTTTTTTACAACAGTACAACCATCTCAACGATAGATGCAGCTGCCCCTTGCTTTTATTTTCCAATTCAAACCACATGCCAGGAAGATTTAGCAAATGTGATTCAGTTAAGATAAACAGAACTGTGATATAAACAAGAGCTAGGCTTATTTGTAATAGCTTAACGCTCCAATAAGTGACATTTTCTGACCACTAGAGGGTGACAGAAACCGCAACACATTCGTAAATAAAGCACAGCAAAGCCACTGCGCTACGGAGGCCTACTAAGGACATACCGTGCATAAATAGCGAAGCTTAATGTACCTATGGAGATGTGTCGCCGGTTATCTGTTATGAACACAGGTGGGACCCAAGCGCAGGACACGGTCAGGGTGGTGTGGGTAAGGAAAAGGATTTATTGTAAGGGAGGAGCGGGGCTTGGCGTGAGCGTGGGATGAGGGGAAGCCTGGCAGGCAGGGGGAGCTTGGAGGCTAGGAGGCGGCTGGCAGGCAGTTGGGTGATGGTCCTGGGATAAGAGAGGCTGGTAGTCACAGGAAACACAAAGAAACAAAGTCACTGGGAGTTTCAACTAGATTTGTCCTTGAAGCGTAACTACCACTGTGGTTGAAACAACAATCTGGCGAAGAACGGTTGAAGAGCCGGGGTAGATATACTGCAGGCTGATGAGCTGATGAGAGGCAGGTGAGCAGACTGGGAGAGGTGATGAGCCGATTGCAGACAGGTGCACGGGACGAGCGGAGCCGGGAGCCAGGAGAACGAGGAAGGGAGACCACGGCCACGCCAATACACACACAAACAAAACATAGACAGAGAGACAGGGGAGCACTGGGAACAAAGGGGAGGGGAAACACAAGGAAACACTAGGGAATCTTCTGGGGGTACGGCCACCGCCATAACATTATCAGTTCTACCGGTTCTCGCTTTGACAGATTTTTCTCCCGCTTAAGTTTACAAGTCCCACAATGACAACTGAAGAGGTAGGTAGCAAGTTTATACTCACCCACTTCATCGATTCTGCCATTGCGACAATTTTCTTCTGGAACGGGAGGGGGTGAGGGACGCTTTTAAACAGCGAGGGAGGAGCCAAGCTTGTTTTTTAAAAAAATGGAAAGCTACTGAATGGTCCAGGAGGAGCTTTGTTCCGGATCAGAATTTGACTGCAAGCTTGGGCTGCGTGTGTTGATACTGGTTTATATCATTATGTCTCAATGAAATCTCCACATATCACACATTAGTTTTAGGATTGGTTATAAGGTCTGAAATGGGTTATTGCAGGTTAAAGTTAATGTGAAAAAAACTTTCATTGGACACTGAGACAGCTTCATATAACATCATGTTTTGGTATTCATTTGGACAATGTCATTGTCCAACACTCAATGATGGAGACTTTCCATCCCAAAGCAGTGGGAGTGGGAGTTCTGTGGCTGCAGCTGGATGATGGGGAGACCTTTCCAGCAGGTCAGGGGGGTACAAGGAGGATAGTTTCACACTGTTGTGTCGAGAATCTTCACCACAACCTGGGTGTCATTTTATTCTCTCGCTCAATGTCTTGAGCACTCCAGCCTGCTTCTTGACCAAAGATACCAGAACCTGCCCAACATAAACCACTCCACTGCAGGTCTGGGATCACATTCCGATGAGGCCAAAAAGACATCATCATCCGCAAAGAGCAGAGATGCCACCTTAATGTCACTGAACTGGACACTCTCCAGACCTTGCCTGCTGGGGTTTTAATCATAAGTGTGGGGTAAAGGGATTCTGAGATTGAGCATTGTATCAGACTATGGTGGTAAAGAGAAAGCTGAGCCACAAAGCAAAGTTGTCGAATTACTAGTCCATCTTTGTTCTGGCTCACAAGCTTTAGTAGAAGCAAAAGATTGAAATTGTGGATATACGCGGCCAAAATGTGGTTTCTCTGCAGGGTGGTTGGCCTCACTGTCCATGACAGGGTGAAGAACTCAGCAAGGTGGGAGGACCTCAGAGTAGAGCCACTGCTCCTCGTCATTAAGAGGAGCCAGTTGAGGTGGTTCGGGTTCCCGGTAACGATGTTGCCCAGGCTCTTCCCTTTGGAGGTGTACTGGGCACGACTGACCAGGAGGAGACCACAGAACTGACCCTCGAGATGCTGGAGGGATTATTTCTCCCAGCATACCTGGGGGGATGAGCTGGAGGAAGTTGCTGGGTCAGTTCTGGACATTTGGGCTGCTCTGCTCGCCCTGTTTACACCGAGACCTTGGCTGAATATCAAATCCAATAATGTCAAGTCGATACTTGTCCTTGTGGAGAAAGATCTTCCCAAGTTGTCTTGGAGAGCACAAAGTTCTCATGAAGGTAAGCACACCGTTTGAGATGGACTATGTGCTTGACCTGATGCATCGTTCTTGCAATCAATATTGGGGCTTCTCATTCATTCTCTTAGGCCAAATCACCATCCGATGCATCCTCGGCTGGCAAATAAACTTCTGGGATCTTACCTACGTCCTCTCGTTCTTTTGTTTTGAAATTATGCTTTGGCTGTTAGATATTACGTAAAAAGGGACACAAGAGGACACAAGAACAGCAGAATGGAGATCGAGAAAGACCCTGTGGCCCAGGTAAGTGGCACGAAAATGGATGGATGTCCAGCACTCTTAGCCCTGTAATCTTCCTTTTTTTTTAATAGTATTTTTCAAAGATAGCCAGTGCACCTTGGCAGGAAGGATGGAGAGAGAGAGGAGGACATGTGGCAAGTTGGCAGGACGTGAACAGTCGCCGGATGGAATCAAACCCATTATGTTGTCAGTGGATGCTTGCCTTCAATCTCTGATTCACAAAGACAGCCCATGGAATTACTGTACTTTGTTTGACATTACCCCTTATGCAGTCACACTGAGCCCGCCCACTGAGATAAGAGACTCTTTCCAAGGTTGTCAGAGAGAGAGCGACAGAGAGAGAGAGAATGGGGGGGGGGAATGAGGGAGGGAAAGAGAGGGAGAGAGAAGGGAGGGCAGATGTCCACTATGTTGGAGACACTCAGCAGTTGCTCTCATTAGCTCACAGTATATTCAAGCTGAAAACAAAGCACATACTGTATGTGCTCACACACTGCATCTTGCTGACCTAGTGTTGTGTTGCTTGCTGGTCACAGAATCTATGGTTTCATCTATGGTATCGTGATTTGTTAATTAATGCCTAAGTATTCAAGTACTGAAGTAGCTTAGTCAGCAGTCACTGACCATGTATTAGTATTAGTTCCTTCATAACCATAAGCCATAGCAAGTACTATGACAACTGTAAAATGAGCAAATTAATCAAAAAGCACTGTTAACTGAGAATTGTATGAATTTTTTTGGTTTTATATGTGTTTTATATTCACTGTTCCTTCATCCTTCCTTTTTTCAAGCAATAAAGATGCTCCAAGAAATGCTCTAATTTTTCTGATTACCAATACTTCTCTGTAAATCTGTGTCATGGAATCATGAAAACGTTCCAAATAAAGACTAGAAATTAAACAACCCATCCGGGGAGGGAGATAATTATACTTCTGAGTCCCAGAAAGAAATGTACAAAACCCCTAAATGATGAAGTATGCTAAATAGTCATACATGCTGAGCTCCATTTATTCATAATTTACAAAAAATATCTCGCTCTCGCTCCCGCTCTCTCTTGCACTCTCTCTCTCTCTTGCGCTCGCTCTCTCTCTCTCTCGCTCTCTCTCATACCAAGTCCCCCTCTCTCTCACTCTAGCAGGTGTGATGAATGCACAAACTAATTACCTCGTCGAGGAGCGAGTTGAGGGGAGGTGAAATCACAAGGGATCAGGTAAACGAGCATCTCTTACAAACGAGCGTGTGTTTGTGTGCGCGCGTGTGGCTTAGTTATTTATTTATTTTTACTTGTGCGTGTGTTATGTATGACTTAATGTGCTCATTTGCTTTTAATGGACAGGTGCATAATGATGTGTGTGAGAAACTTAGTCAGAAGTTTGCACTTTTCTCTCCAGGAAAAAAATTCCCTCCAGTCCCTTGCACTCCCACACAGCCAAATCTGGGGCAGAGAAAACAGCCAACTCTAATGTTATTATAATGTGATGAGCATTGACTGGTAAAGACCCCGTGAAGTGAAAAATGACTTCTGGAGGTGCTAAGCGATGCACCTCACCGTAAGCTTCTCCAAGGAGATGATACAGACCGAAAGTTTCATAAAAAAGTTTACCTGTTAGAAATTTGCGCTGAAAAGCCCCAAATCTTTTCTTCACCCCGCTAGTAAATGTACTGTGAAGTTTTGATGCGACGCGCTCCGCTGCCCTTCAACTTGCAAAACTCCTGCCTATTTCCTTTTTTATCAGGGCCACTTGTCATAAAGCGAGCTTCCATCTCCATTTCATGGGTTCTTTAACAAGGCATATTGTTTTGAATTCTTCTCAAGGCATTGGAAAGTCATTTTTTATTCATGTGTTCCCAACTTCAACTCAATTTCAGTCGATCTCTAGGTAACTTAAATGCGCTTCATGTTTTTAGATAGATAAATTAATGCGTAATAAGGAAGGATCTCCTCTTGCTAAATTCACAGATCAAATTTACACACAGACAAAGATTGAATGTGGAAACAGTGCTGGAAACTGATTGACAGATGGTGCCAAATCCTGGCTCCCACACAGAAATGATGCAAATGCATTATTTTAGTGGCTGGAATTCAAGTTGGGTCTGTTTCAAGCTCAGGGCAATTAATTTCAGCAAATCCAACTGATCAACTGATGGTTGATTGCAAGCAGTTGTGCCAAATCTCCAACCAAGGAAAGTAGCTATTGGCTGTTCAAACGTCACTAGAAGACGTCAAATGCTAATTTGCATATCGATATATTTGCTACTCCCCCCGCTTTTAGCAGGGAGGGGGGGAGGCACTCTGATTAAACCTCTTGGATTAGACAAGCAATTAGTGCAAAATCAGCATCAGCTGTACAAATTAGTCAACACTAATGTTTTTCCCAATGGTCGGAAAAAGTCACTAGATTTGTCACTAGTCCCTTTTGAGAAATAATGTTGCAAGGCCAGGACGTACTTATATCACCACATCCCTGTTAACCCCAACCATCCAAAATACAAATCTCAAATTAGGAACGGAACTATATATTCATCTTGTACAATGTAACCCATAATGTATCCAACACCAAACAAAAACAATATCGCTGTTGCCGTGTGAAAAACTTGTAACTCCAATCTTGATGATTTTCATATTTGAACTTGGTTGAAAAATTGCTTGCTCCTTTATTGGTTGAGAAAATTCTATCACCCTTGGAGTTAAACCCATTGGATAAGCTCAAAAATGCGTGGTGGTCAAGCTGAAAGTTCCTGAAAAGTTGACATTATGGAGATACAAGGATTTTTGAACAACTGACTGCCTTGTTTTTTGTATGGAATTTTATGGCTCACATACTGCCCTACCGTTACAATAAGAACAAATGACTTCAAACTTCACATTATGTTGGAGGAGAACAGTATATAGTTTAGTAGCAATTAATGGCTGATATGAAGTCCACCCTGGTCATGACATTTGACTTTAAAATGCACTATAACTAGGCTAATCACTGCTGTTTGCTTTTGCATCAATGAGCTAGCCTATTGTCCAATGATACAAAAAGAAACAGCAGTAATTATGAGAGAATAAATGAAGGAATAATGTATGAAGAGTACAATTGTATGAGCTAGCCTATTGTCCAATGATACAAAAAGAAACAGCAGTAATTATGAGAGAATAAATGAAGGAATAATGTATGAAGAGTACAATTGTAGGGTTTTTCTTTCTTCGCAAACATGACAGTTAAAATATTTTCTTATAAGGTATAAGCCTAATAATCGTACATGGAGCAGCAAACAAAGTAGCTAGGTACCTTTGGTAGCAACATAGCTAGCTAATTTATTTCATTTTTTTTTTCTAATTTGTTGATTGCTAGGTCTTTTGTAATGGGTCCATAATATCAGTGCATCAGTCTACCTAAATAGATTGCTTTGTTTCTAAAGAGTACGGTGACAAACTTATTAAATTGTTAAAAATGTTAAACAGACTTTCTTTCAATATAAAGACTTTCATATCTTATGAATGTTATTATCATCATCATCTTCAGGCATAATTAAGCATTATTTCAAGATGTGTAAAGCGACACTTGTCTTACTGTCTGTGTTTTATACAGTAACTGTAAAGGACTACAGTCTACTACTTTTGTTTCCACATTACTGTAATCCCATTAAACATAATCTATTTCTTCTCAAACCTGGAATATTGACTGAAAATGTGTCAAAAGGCAAAGGAAAGGAGTAACACATGAGAGGACTAAGAAGAAGAAAGAGGTGAGAGGGTAAATGTAAAGTAAATGAAAGTATGAGGAAAGGAGAAATAAAGTGATGATAAGAGCATGAAGAAAGAAGAAGGCCATGTTATTATTTCCATGCTATTGACCCACTAGAATTACCTCTCTCCATGTGACTGTATGTGTGCTGCACTGGATGAGGTTATATAAAGACCTTTATACAGATATGGATGAGAGATCAGTCAGAGTTGAAGAAATGTTAATTTTTAGAGTTTTTATGTAATCTCTCTGTGGGAATCGCCTTTAGGGAACTATTAGGCGTGGATGAAGCATCTGTTTTTCTAACCCTTTAATTTCTTAATCATCTTAAAACAACAAATATTCCCGTTCTTGCAGTCACGCGCCGCTTAGTGCTGCATTTCGTATTCCACGTCTTCATTCCAAACAAGTCATGTCTCCCTCTGCTTTTCTGCTTTTTAAGAAAGCGGCTGTGCTCTGTGCATTACTGCATGCCTCGACAATAGAATTAGCATTTTCTGGAAGCCAGGCATCTGGGTTTTGTGCATAGACAGTGCTTCTATTTTTACATGCTGCTTATTATGAGCCTGAGGTCTACACTGGTGTTGCTTTGTCAGAAATTAGAAGCAAGGAAGCATGCGTAGGAGAGTGTGGGTGTGTGCATGTACACGTGCATGTGTGTGTGTGTGTGTGTGTGTGTGTGTGTGGGAACATGCAGTGTTATTACTCATCCCTGACTGAATTTACATTGTCCTCTAAGTCAGCAGGGTGGTGCAATAAAGGTGTGTGTGTGTGTGTGTGTGGGTGTGCGCACATAGTGTACAATACAGAATGTAGGCTGTGCAAAATATACCTTTTCTGTTGTTCTGCATTTATATATACAGTGTGTGTGTGTGTGTGTGTGTGTGTGTGTGTGTGTGTGTCTATATGCACTGTGGTCTATTTGACCTCCTCTCCACCTCTTCCCTGGCCCTGCCACCTCCATTACCATCAACACGTTTCACCCTGCTGCTATCTGCCCACACATGATGCATATACACAAACACACACAGATGGATAGCGCGCACACACACACACACACACACACACACCAAGCCGACGGTAACACAGACATAGAAGGACATCCTCTCTCTCTCTACTGGTCACATCTCCCTCTGTGGTCCAGCGATACTCAGACCAACAACCGGCACGACTGCTGTCTTACTAATCAGCCACAAACTGAGAGAGAGGGGAGTGAGAGAGGGAAAGAATCAGTGGGAGTGAGAGAGAGAGGGAAAGAGAGACGATACAGTGAAAGGGCAAGAAGAAGGATAGAGGGATGGAGTGATGGATGGAGGGTAAGAGAGGGGGCACACAGGGAGGGAGCCGGAATAAATGGAGAGCGAGGAGGGAGGGAAATGAAGAGCCACAGAGTGAGGATCATTGTTATATGCCTATAGGCTAGAGGCATTCATATGGGGAAAAAGTGAAGTCAAATGAAATGTAGCGGCTATAAAAAAGTATTCATCCACCTCGACTTTTTTCATGTGCTACAAAATCTGTTTAAAATACATTCATTTGTGACTTTTGGGGTCTAAATTCTATGCAAAGTACTCTTTTCTGTCAAAGTTGAATGGAAATTCAACAAATTTATGGCAAAATTCTAATAACAGAATAATCTAGTTTGTTAAAGTACTCACCCCTTTTATTAACTTGTGCTAAATTGTCTCACTGGCAAAACTTTGTTCGCCATTTCACAACATATTTTATTCATACTTCATCTTTTATTTATAGACAGACGTCTTGAATATATTTTCTTTTCACTTACAGTGTGGTACAACGCCTCTAATTTTATTATGCAAGTCAATGAGGAAAAAAAAAAAAAAAAGCTCATAGAGTTCACATATAGTGATGGAGGATCATTTATTTTTTCCTTGAAAGCCGAGGAACTGGAATCAGATATCATGCATAACTGACACTGGGGTTCCACACTGCTCCAGCCTTCTGAAAATCACTGTAAAATTATTATTATGATGTATTGAAGGGGGAGACGTCCGGGCAAGAAAGGTATTATTTGAACCATTTTGAAGGGAAATTATATTCAAAATATCTGACTGTAACTGCAAAATGAAGTATTCATAATGTATGGTAGGAAATATTAAACAAAGTTTTGCCAGTGAGCAAATTTATTTAAGGGGAATACTTTTAAAAAAGTATAACATTTTTATCTGTTCAAATTTTACACTTTAATAAAAAAGTTGGCGCTTAAACAGCTTACAGAAGAGAACATTTTACACTTTAACATTCATTCTCGTTCCTTGAATTTCCATTCTATTTTGCTTAACAAAAAGAGTATATTGCATACATTTTACACCAGAAATCCCACATTATTAATAATAATAATAATAATACATTACATTTAGATAGCGCTTTTCTCAGTGATCAAAGACGCTTTACAAACACAGGATAAAACAATTTTAATAGAGATATATATAAAAGATAAAAATAGACACAAAAATTATTAGCTAGCTTGTTTTGTACTGCAAGAAAATTTGCAAAAAGTCAAAGGTGGCAAATACTTTTTAACATCGAAAACTATAATCAAAATATCTGACTATAACTGTAACATGAAGTATTAATAATTATGTTATGAAATGTCAAACAAAGTTTTGCCAGTGAGACAATTTATTTCAAGTTCATATAGGGCAATACTTTAAAAAAACAGATTTGGTCTGTTCAAATTTTGCACTTTAAGGAAAAAGTTTGAGCTCAAACAAGAGACAATTTTACACAAATAGAGAGATTTTACATTTTCACAAACATTTCTTGAATTTCCCTTCTATTTGGATTACCAAAAGGAGTACATTGTATAGATTTTAGACCAAAAATCCCACCTTCATGTATTTTTTTGCTTATTTTGTTCTGCAAGAAAATTTGCAAAAAGTCAAAGGTGGTGAATACTTTTTATCACCACAGCACATCGAAAACTGGTTGTCTTGTTGATTTATGTTTAGCTCAGCCAGCTTTTCTGTTTTCCTACCTTGAGGTTATACAAGGATCATCTGTGTTTGTGTGTGTGTGTGTGTGTGTGTGTGCACGTGCATGTGTGTGTGTAAACTGTAAGAAATGAATCATCTGCCAGTTATCTCTGAAATGCTGCATCAAGAGCCCCTTATCAGAGCAGTAGAAATTCACCCAAACCAGAAAGGTGTGTGTTTAGCCTAAAATACATAAACTGATCTGGGGAATTTGAGGAGTGCGGCTCTCTCTCCTTCTGTGCATGGCAGAAAAGGAAGGAATCATAAAGATGCATAGACAATGAGAAAGAGAGTGGGAAGGAAAGATAAGAGGTAAACTGGATTAGGCTGGTATTGTGTCGATCAAGAGGAAAAAGAACAGAGCGGTGAAGAGATACAGTAAGGAAGGGAAAAGAAGATGAGGAGACACGAGAGATTGATGGCGATAGAAGAAGAGCTTCTGTCTTTCTTCCACCCTTTCCTCCCTACATCATTAAACCTCCTCTATTTTATCTAGACCCCTATTTGCCTTGTCTGTAGTGTGTGTGTATGTGTGTTTTGTTTATGTGAGTAGATGAGGGGTGCACGGCAGCTCCCATTAACCTGCCATTTCACAGTCCACAAAGTGCAAAAAACTAGAGGAAAAACACGTGCGCACACACACACACCCACACACACATACGCACACACACATACACACACTTTAAACACATTACAAATGTGTGGGAGGTGACAGCTGTGGCTACACCTGTAATCACACCACTTTATAGGCCTCTAAGGCAGTGACACACACACACACACACACACACAGACAATATGTGATTTTCCCTGTGGACGTTGTCATTATATTGCATTACATCTGATTAGATTCTACGAAAGTTATTAAAGATCAAATGTCTGATGCCAGTTAGCCCCAGGACCGTAGTGGCCAATATACAAGTGTGTGTTTGTGTTTTTTGTTGGTGCATGTGTGCGCACATGTGTGGGCGCACATGTGTGTGTGTTTAAGTGGCTCATTACACTTGTCCACCACTATGCAGCAGGGTGAGCAGAGATGTGTCAGCCATCTTGGAAAAGACAAATCCCCTTGTACAGCATCTTATTCCTGCCTCCTCTGTTGGAGCTGTAGCAGCTTTTAACATATTTGTATCACAAAAATTTCTGGGTCTCAAACATCTGGTTTAGGGTTAGATATGAAGAGATATATGGGCTTTTAATAACAAGACCCCCCCCCCACCCCACCCCCACCCAAATGCTGTTTCAGAGGCTTCTCCACCCTGACAAGCATAGAATTCTGGGTGAAAGCCTGAATCCTTGTGATTTTTTTAGGATGAAAATGGACAAATTCAAAGATATTCAAGTATCAGCTGTCAGCAGCTTCAATCCAAAAATATATTAAAAAAATACATAAAATCCAGAAATAATGACCTGGTCCTGGTCCTCCCATGAGAACTAATTTGATAAACAAGTCATTTCAGGGTCGGCACATTACTGCATAATTTCAGCGTACACACACACTGCATGCAAGTGGGACTTCTACAGCCCTCCCGCCACCACACACACACACACACACACACACACACACACACTCATGGTATGTTTAGATTACGAGTGACAAAGCCACTAAACGGCAAGTATAACCATCTACCATGTCACTGAGTCACCCTGTGTACCATAAAATAATAAGCACCATAATATATTTTTTATGGGTTTTTTTTTACTGTATGTGAATTCGTGATGACAGGTGTGCATACCTGGAGCACACCATACATACATACAGTACCTAAAAACACTCATGCCAAATCCATGTTTACGCATTACATTCTTACACAGTGCAATATAAGAACTACTGAGTAAAACAAGAGTGCTCACCACTTAATAAAGTGACCTTGTGCCGTCCAAAAGCCCTTAATTTACCTGACTTTTAAAGTGCTAATGCTTCCACTAAAAATCACCATAGCCTGCGCATTCAGGTGACAAACGGCCTCTGGGTAAGTGCTACTGAGGAGGCGTGAGGCTCTGGTAGACCTCATTCCAGAAGGAAGGGGTTTGAAAGATTTGGGTTAGAAAGAACAGGCAGGGCGCGATGGGTCGGTGAACAGTCTCTGCACTTTCCTTTGAATACAGGTGGCATATATGGAGGCGACAGAGGGGAGCTCACAGCCAATCATCTTAGACGCTGTGCTTGTAACTCTCTCCTGCTGCTTTCTGCTGTATTGCCACACCATGTTGTGATGGGAGAGGATTAGCGAACTCTCAACAACAGCCCTATATGACCTATATACGGTATATAACCTATAGAAGTGGTTGTGGAGCACTGGGAACCGGTGAGCCTGATCTCCTGAAATTTTGCGAAATGAGCATGAAATGCGAATACGTGTTCTGTGCACGGAATGTGAGAGAAATAAACTTTCCCACTATGAAAGAATAGCATGGAGGAGACATTTACCTTCAACTCCGACAACCTGGGTTCAATCCAAGCTCATGACGCTTTTTACTGAGTTTTTAATTTTTAGCCAAAGTTTTTCTTATTTAACCACGACCAAAACCTTACCCTAATCCAAATTGGTTTGGTTGCTAACCTCTAACCTTAACCAAAGTTGTTTATTTGCCTAAACTTAACTGCTAATTAACCTTTTCATGTGACGAACAAGAGAAAACAGAGTGTCCAATTCATGCTATTGTCACATAATTCAGTTTGTGGTGGAGCAATGTAATGTTCACATTCTTTGTGTCCACAACATGTAATCTGCGTTTCAGAGTTAGTGCTATGTCCTGGAACTGGCTTACTGCGTCAATGCACTATGTAAGAGGCAAGAGGAGAGGAATGAGGGGAAAATGGAGAGAGGGGAGAAAAGAACAAGCACAGATCCTGTACAGACCCTCAGCGCGTCTTCAATTCTATGCACTGAAGCACTGTGTCTTACCTAATTCCACTAACGTTACTTAAATACCACAAGATGACGTCACCTACCGTTAAAGTTTGTAGGGCAGCGAAGACGAGTTACTGTCTGCAAATTCCCGTTACTGACTGTGGAATGGCAAGTTTCACTTTTGTTTTCTGTGGATTGAGTTCAGTGCTGCTGGTCTGCTGTCTGTACATCTCCAAATTACAGACATGACGTGATGCAACATCAGGCGCATTAGGGATCGATTTAGATCCATTTCTACACACTGACCAACTTTTGATTTTGTGCCTCTGTATGGGAAACACTGCATCTCACAGTCAAAGATGCCCTCTAGAGGCCATCTGACAAAGCGCAACATTTCACAAAGTGTTACCTGACTGCCTGACTGCCTGACCTGAATTTGCCTCGTGATGCCCTCGGCTGCGACTTGGGAAAAAGGGCAGTACACAGCAAACAAGAGAAAGGAATTCTAATAACAACCAAGACCTTGAAATCTTCACTACTACAGATGGAATGTACAGATTGCTGCAAACATATTGTTGCTTCTGACTTTGACTCTATCAAGCACAGTGGACTCTTCCAAAGAGTCTTTCAAATTGATTTAATCTGTCCCTTGTAAGTACAAATAACCCATTTCAAGCATTCGCTTTCCTGAAGTGTGTAGTTTTGATAGAGGATTTTGAAATTCTTCTTCAAAGACTTTCATTTAATTCATTTTCCGAGAAATGGACAAGGACACATATTGTAAAAAAAACAAACAAACAGGAAACCACTAAGTGGTCTTTGATATTTTAGGTGTTTCAGAGTGAGAATGTGTGGAGGTGTCTTTTCAGTCAATAAGAATTATCTTGGTGTCTAAAGAAAACTCCTTCCACTAGCCTTAAGCCCATGTTCTTTGTGAACTTACCATGATTTCAGTCTTTCAAAATTACACTTTCGTGCATGAATTACAGCTGTATAGACAGGAGAGATCTGTCAGTCACTACTATTGGGAACTAAATCACAACTATTTGATTTGCATGTATTCACTGTTGGATGCAACGCCAATAGAGCACCTATACTAATGGCTCTAAAAGTAAGTTCTGGGGACCCATCAGGAGTCCAAAGAAATAATGAAGTCCCCAGGGGTCTCAAAGCACAGTCCTAAGGAAAATTAAACAGAACGGTTCAATTTGTCGATAATCTAATTTTCACTCGAATGCCTGGTTTACTGGCGTTGCCTAATAAACTAGCGAAATAAATATTCTACCTCATAATTCCATGACTTTATGATTGTCTTTCTATTTCTGTCTATATCCAATTTTCGAGAGCGAACAACCCTTTTACTGTAATTTTCACAGCAAAATTCAATGTGTTCCTCGTTCCTTGAGTGACATTTATTTAGCTTAATAGATTCCAAACAAAAATGCATTTCTGTGAACATGTGAGAAAACCTGGTGTTACACACCATTCAGTGGCCTGATATTCCCTTCTGTGTTCACTAGCACCAAAAGTATCATTGTACATTATTAAGTTTAATTTTCATAATATTTCCCTAGTGAGTACAGTGTGATCTTCAATGGTTCAATTACTATTTATTTGGGTGTTGGCATAACTATTAAGGGATTATTTCAGACAAAGTGTCTAGCAAAGTGGTCAGGACATCAAAGGGGAAATTAAAGAAATAAACAAATGAGGCTTAAAACAGGTGAAGAAAGCTTAAGTAAAGGATGCAGAACCCAAGATGATGGCACACACAACCTGCAGCACAGATCATATAGTATATAACAATTTCTGGGCTCTTAGCATCCAGAAAACAGGGGTCGACAAGTGCAATAAGATGAATCACCTAAAGCATCTTAACAATCAATTTTCTCTCAACACATTCTCACCACTCAGAACTGCAAAACAACTCGGTAAGTAAGTACACCATATAACATTTTCATACCTCCTTGTGTGATATCTTACACAAGGAGGTATGAAAAAGCACAAGCACAGATCCTGGAATTTAAAGTTTCACTTTCATTTTCACAACGGGAGACTCTGAGGGGCGAAAGAGGGGCCCCACCGGCAATTAAATTTGATGATCAGAGGTAGGGAAATCCCCCATGTCCCCCCCAGCAAATCACACCCTGGGCTACATATACTGTATATCACCACAGAACTTGAATGGACAGAAAGGTCATTACCATTCAAATCAACATTCCAGGACGGATGGAGGCGGCCATTTTGTGTGTACCGTTGGGCTAGCTTCCGTATAAACCGACTCACAGCAAGTCGCTGAGGTGAGAAGTTTTGCAGCAAAGACCAAAGGAGTTTCTCCATCTCCTTGCTGCCATGGATTGACAAGAATAGCTAGCGAGAGAGGCACAATCTTTGATAATGCAACGATAACTTTGTCGCTAACGTCAGCTTTCAGTTGAGTTTTGACAGCATAGCAATAACCCTTAAAATTCTGTAATCGCCAGTTTCTGCTGTACTAGCCAAATTACCATGGGAAACAGGCCATTCTATCCATTGAAGTTCAGCTATGTGGAACCACCGGGGTCATCCCTATGTTCCCTCATTAATTTTTTTCCCCCATCCAAATTAGGCCCTATGTTCCCTCAGCATCAGAGGGTTAGGGTTAAGGTTAGGGTTAGGGTGCGGGTTAGGGTTAGGGGGCGAAAGGGGCAAAAACATTACCTCATTGGCGGAGGTACTGATCTGAGGGAACATAGGGCTGAAGGAACATAGGGCTGAGGGAACATAGGGCTGAGGGAACATAGGGCTGAAGGAACATAGGGCTGAAGGAACATAGGGCTGAGGGAACATAGGGCTGAGGGAACACAGGGTTGAGGGAACACAGGGCTGAGGGAACATAGGGCTGAGGGAACACAGGGTTGAGGGAACACAGGGTTGAGGGAACACAGGGTTGAGGGAACATAGGGCTGAGGGAACATAGACACACTCCCAAACCATCAGGTGCAAACAGGGCTAGTGATTAACATGGAGAGGCAATGGAGTGAAAAAAAAGAAAGAAAAATGCAAAATAAACAGATATGTAGGGTAAAGGATGTGAACAGTGAACATGTGACAGTGGGCCTCCAGCCCACCTTGTCACTGGCTCCTCAGTCAAATGACTATCTACTTGAGGGGTCATCAGTCAAATGCCCATTTAGGCAACCTTAGTCAAATGCCTATCTTTTGGGGGTTCTTCAGTCAATTTCTAATCTATTTGGCACTCCTCAGTCAAATGCCTAACTGTTTTACATATCCTCAGTCAAATGGCTATCTTTTTGGGATTATTCAGTCAAATTCTTATCTATTCGGTGATCCTCACTCAAATACCTTATTATTTGGGTATGCTCAGTCAAACGCTGTCAATCTATTTGCCTATCTACTTAGATAGCCCCAGCTTAAAAAAGTTGAGGAGCCCCTGCTATATTTCTCCTGCACTGCGCTGCTATGTTGCTCCCTACTGCCCCTCTGTGGCTAAACAGCGGCATAACACCTGGATATTTAATGAAGGTCCTTTCAAGGGCCCTCTGCTCAGCACAACCTGGCAGAGAGAGAGAGACAGACAACATGTTTGTGTGTGTGAGAGAGAGAGAGAGAGAGAGAGAGAGAGAGAGAGAGAGAGAGAGAGAGAGAGAGAGAGAGCGAGAGATGAGCAAGTGAGAGATAAGGTAGAAAAAAAATGAGACTAGCAAGAGTGTAAGCCAGACAGACAGTGCTTGGAAGAAGAAGAGCATGTTTGTGCAAAAGAGAGCGGTAGAGAGAGAGAAAGAGAAGCAGTGAGAAAGGCAAGAGAGAAGAGCTGGATGAGAGAGATGAGAGGTGACGTTAGGGGTTTTGCTGGAAGACTCAGCACTATACAGGATGTCAGTCAGCAAATTTTTACACACACTGGGACACGCTCCAAACCTAGCATTACACCCTCTCTAGGGAGGACACCAAAGAGACACGACAGATCATGTTCCAACACGGTAGAGATATAGCCTTTAATATATCTTTTTTGGCTGGATTAGAGAGACACAAATGAGGATTTTTAACTGTTTATTGCACAGATTGCATCTTTTTAGGACTGTCAAAACTGGGAGAAACCACAGGGAATTGGATTTTACCCTGATTAGATAGTCATATGAAGGGCAGATATTTGCTGCAAAAAAAGGTTAAAAAGAACAGATTTTCAGTTCTTGTGTGTGGAAGCAGTCTTAAACACACTGGGACATGTTCCAATCCCAGCATCACATCCTCCAAAGGGAAAACAACAAGGACACATGATAGATCATGTTCCACCAGGGTAGAGATGCAGCTTGCCTCTCATCAGCCTTTTTTTTTTTTTTTTTAAACAATCTGGGATACATTTCAAACCAAACACCACACACACACTCCCGATGGTGGATGCTATGTAGTTCACCCCCTCATGAGTCTTTTTGAACACTTGGACACGTTTCAAACATAACTCTACCCATACTCTATTAGGGACTATTAGGGACTTAGAGGAACACAGAGGAAGGAACATAGTAAAAACTAACAACAACAAAAATAGCCCTACACTTTTCCTAAAGAGAGGAAATGGAAGTCCAAACTCAAAACCTACATAAGCATGTTTTGGGAGGGAATGAAGAACAGAAATTATGACATGCTTCCCCATTATTTTAGGGAACTACTAGAGAAAAACAATTTCCAGCCTCTATTCCATTCTATTCGGTTCATAGGGAAATACTGAGAAGTAACAAAGCGTCTCCTCTGTACCATCCCTCTTGTCTAGAACAAATGGACCAGTGCACCTACTAAACACTACCAAGGGAGAGGGAAATCATGATGAGATACATTCCCAACCTGGTAACATTGGGTCTATCTCTTAATCAAGCCTAGGCAACTCCCTAAACCTAATTTCTTTATCCCTAAGAGAGACCACAAAGAGAACACGAACCCGTAAATAGTGCAGTTTCCATAGCTTCATGTTCACACCAGCACCACTGAATCCCAAGATGGAATCACTAATGTTGGATAAAACCCTTTCATCTCCAAATAATATTGTTTTTCATGAGTTAAGGACATCATCCCTATTTTATAATTATTTTTTTTTTTTATAATTTTGCTTAGGTTATATTGTCTCTTAGGTTAGATGATCTTGGCTGAGTGATCACACTGTTTGATAGGTCAGATTAAGAGAAAAAACAACGAAAACTCTCTCTGTCCAAACTGTCATGGAGGCTGATCTTGGTGTTTTATCACATTTGCTGGTACACACATAAATGTCCACCCATTCATTTTCTAGCCGCTTATCTGGGTCAGGGTCACGGTGGCAACAATGCGAGCAGAGCAGCCCAGACTTCCTTTTCCTCAGCAACTTCCTCCAGCTCCTCCTCTGGAGGACCCCAAGTGCTCCCAGGCCAGCTGAGAGATGTAGTCCCTCCAGCGTGTCCTGGGTCTCCTCCTCCCAGTCAGTCATGCATGGTACACCTCCAAAGGGAAGTGACTCAGGCACATCCTTACCAGGTGCCCGACACTGAGGTCCTCCCGGGTCGCTATCATGAAGAGGGAGGCCAGCCATCCTGCGGAAAAGTCTCACTTTTATCTTCAGTTTCATTCTTTCTACCTTTCTACCTAGAGCTTGTGCCCATAGGTGAGGATCAGAACAAAGATCGACCGGTAAATCAAGAGACTTGCTTTGTGGGTCAGCTCTATCTTCACCACCACTGTCCGATACAAGGCCTGCATTACTGCACCCGATGCACCTAACCGGAGGTCAATCTCACGATCCCTCTTCTGTGGTAAGGACATAAATGTGCATTAGTGCATAATTTGAGGTGGGTACACACCCGGGTGAAATAGTTAGGAGGGCACATTAGGGCCAAAAGGGTCTCGCATTTAAAGCAGCTTGCTTTCTCTGGCTCACAAAGTTAGTTTCATGGACCCTTGTGTCATAACACTTGCTTAACCTTTAAAGGCTCATGTCAACGTTCACTTCAAATACGATTTTTAAAATCAGCTAAACTGTACCTTTGAGGATTAACGACTTGCTAAAAGCATCACAATAATGGCCAATACTCCAAATTCAGTAGAAACAAGTTGAATGCTACCATCAGTCTCTTACTGTGACTGTTCTTTTTGACTTATGCCTGTGAAGGAACTGCATAAAACCTCTCCTTTTCCTCAAAGTCTCTAAGCACCCGTCAAATTCTCTCGACGGGGTGTGGCAGATGCATCCCAAATCAAATCCAAACAACAACACTGATTACAAATCAAACCCAATATTCCCTGTGGCATTCACACAGCCTGGTGGAGAATATGGGCTGTGGGACACACTTCAAACTAAACACAAATCCAAACTAAATCCCCTGGACTCGTCAAATGAAACCGCAAATCCCTGTGGAAGTCGGTGTCTAGAATAGTGTGCTGACTGTGGGAAACAATTCAAATTAAACACAAATCAATACTGCCAGAAGAAAGCCTTTAACCCCCTGAAAGTAGAACTCCTCCTTTCTCTCAATGCTCCAACTCTCTCTCAATGCTCCAACCACTCCAACTCTCAAAAAAAATCTTCCCCGCATTGGTGCAGTGCAAACGGCTGTATATACATCCAAAAATAAAACCAAACCATCTCTACGGCACTCTAAGGCTTTTCAATTGACTAGGGGCCATAGGACACATTCTAAGCAAAACAAAAATGTCAAAAGGACTCCTCAAGATCAAACCAAACACTCTTGGTAGCACTCAATGTCTAGAACAGCACCTTGGCTCGACCCTAAAACACTAAAACTCAACAAAAATCCAAACAAACACCCCAGCTAGGACTCACGGGGATGATGTAGATAGTAGAAAAAAAACTCTACCAGACTGGGATAGGCTCCAGACTTCACCACAATCTGAGGGCTTGGAGCCAGGTGGAATTTTTTGTTCTATATATCAAAATGAGTTTTATATACATCTAGTTAAAGTTCTTAATGAGATCTATCTATTAGCAAAAGAATATTGCTGTAGTCACGACCAGAATCTAATCTAGTAATAAAACGTCAAAGATTTAAATGGACATCAATAAGAAGAGCATAAATATTTAGGCTCTGCTGTTGTTGTACTTGGTCGGAATCCACTTCCTGCTGGCCACAAGCCTGTAATACACTGCCTTGACAGGGTGAAGACATTGCAGGTCAGCCTCCAATTCAACCATAATATACTGTATGTCCTCAATGCATCACATGTAGACATGTACACACATTTGTAGGTACATATGTGCATGCATACATGCAGACAGACATGCCGGGTATCTGAACTTTTCAGAAAGCAAAGGTTAAGATTTTTTTAAGGCCTTTTTAATGCTACCTAGAATTGGTCAGACCAATTTAACAAGCAAAATAAAAAAAACAAAGCTGGCAAAACCAGACTATTTGTGATTGAACATGAAAGGTCTGCAACTATAAAGGGGCAGTATAAGAAAAACAACCAGAATTTAACTGACAATCGACATGGTGTCCAGTTGTGTTTAGCTGCTTTACTACTTGATATGATGGAAAAACAAACATGTTTTGTATCCTATTAATCCTTCCCTCCTTTCTCTCTTCCTTCCTGCCTTCCTTTTTCCTTTCTCACTTCTTTTCCTCCTTTCTTACATCCCGTCTACCCCCTTCGTCCCTTCCTTCCCTCCTCCTTTCCTTCTTTTCTTCCTCCTAGCTTCTATCCATCCTTCCATATTTTACCTTCCCTTCTTTTCTTTACCTCCCTCCTTCCTCCCTTTTTCCTTCCTTTCTCTCTTCCTCTGTTCCTACGTATCCTTAGATGATACATTTGACTTACATTAATGACATATTCACCAAAATTATATAATTATTTTTGTTGTTTTTTAAATTGTGTTCCTATCATTTAGAAAGCATATGAGATGCAGCCAAACTGTCTACATCTGCATTTACATCAGAACAGAATATCAGATTTTTAACCAAATATCTGATATTATATTGACAATGTAAATGCTCATTCACTTTGGAGACAAGCAGTTACACACAGTAGTAACACATGCACAAACGCACACACACACACACACTTTTTTATGATAAACAGTAATGAAAAACTCTTTGGTTGAAAAAGTAATATTTTGTTGTTGTTGTTGTTGTTCCTGTGCAAGTCCGAGCTATTTCACACATATCAGCATCGATGTAGAGAGTAAATCGGATGATGCGTGGAAATGCAGTTGAGTCCATGAGGTTCAGACACGGATGACATCAGACATGGACGGCATCAGCGTGATACTTTCTCCTTTGCTCTCAGAACTCTCCTTTCATTTTCTCTCTAGGCGTCTGTCCTGCCTCTGGTCTCACCCCTGTCTTGCTCCTCTGTGTTTTGCTGTTATTCCTGACACCGCTAACAGAGATGCAAATTTGCTGACACAATGACATTTGTAGGAGCTAAAATAAATCCTTTCCCACTCTAGCCAAAAAATATCAGGTAGTCACATTGCATTAATGTGTAAAATATTTGTTGCTATTGAAGCTGCACCAGGCGACTTTGCACGTTGGCGGCCCCAAATGGCAGCGAGAGGTAACTGTTTGATTTTTTTTGACTTGAAAACCCCAAAATACTGTAAGGTGATGTCAGTAAACTGCACACAGCACGCTCATGTTTACCAACCCAGCCGGTCTGTGATGCTTTACACCAAAAGATACCAAGGGGACGAGAGAGGCAGAATATGTAGCACTCGCCCGCTGCTGTTTAGGAGACAGTATTTCTTAAGTTTACCATATATCTAACACCAGAATGTAATTTGTGCAAACAGGGCAAATCTACAGGGTTACAGTGAATTAGGATGGATGGGACGCTCTGCTATGTTACAGTCCAACTTTGTGATTTAGGCTGATAAGACAGCTGTATTTTTTTTTTTACACAAAACCTTACCTAGTGCAGCTTTAACAACAGCTTGTATCATATTTATTGCATTTTTCAGCATATACCTGTCTTTTATCTTTATCTTTTGGGGCCACACATTGCACACTATTTCAAAACCCATTTATTTTTTAAAGTGATGGGTACACATCCTTTTTAGCTGCCGTCCATTTGTTTTGTCTGTCAATCATTATCTTTCTGTTTCTCTACCTGACTGTTTGTGGCGTGTCACCGTGTCACTCCTTTGTCAGTTGTTCCAATGCCTGTACGCCTGCACTCCCACTAGCTGTTGACAAGGCCACATCAATCTGCCTAGCAAAATACAAACACACACACACACACACACACACGCACACGCACAGACTCACACCGCTTCTTCATTATTATTCCTGGAAACTTCAGCGTGACTCCTGACTCCCGACCACAAGTTACCTTCGGAGCAGTTCATTTGAAGTACAGCAGGGGAGCGAGAGTGATAGCGCGGCACTGGGGACTACTGCAGCTGCTGCCGGCACTGTACGCTACCTGATAGTAATGGAGAGAGAGTGAGAGAGAGAGAGAGAGAGAGAGAGAAGGAAGGGGAGAGAGACAGTGATGAAAAACAAGTCTGAAAGTAGAGGAGAGAGGGAGAGGGAAAAAGACTGAGGCGTTAATGTGATTCAGAATCCCTAGAGACTAATATTACCTGGGGACGTCCATTGATTCGTAGCTAGCGCTTTCTAGGATTGGGGGGGGGGGGGGGGGGGTTGCAAGACGTTTGCATTGAAGTGAGTGAAACTACACTGACTTTAAAAACTCCACCTGTTAACACCAAAGTGCTGTGCTGGCATAGTGTTGTTGGAGCTAAGAGAATCGCTGACGTATAGAAAATCACTGAGCAACTTGTCTTGGTATGTGGATGTACAGCGCATCAACCTCCAGTTAGTTGATGCTTGTTTGACTTCTACCGTACCGTCTGGTGTACAAGCGCACACTGGATTTCCCTTCAAGAGCGCATAACGTAATTCCTCCTAGCAGTAATTGGTGGCGATAAAACTGCTAAAACTAATTCCGTGCAGATTCAATTTGTATTTGATGCATTTGTTGTTTCTTTTTTTTCTGAAAGCTGAAGATAGCAGTGGAATTTATAATGATGGGGATTAGAGATTGCCATATCTGTAATTTGTCAAGTATAAATTCCAGTGTAAATTACCTACCATATTTTGGTGAAGACACAGGGGTCTGCTAATACTAATCCTGTGTGAATCAGACCCTCTGTAATTTTAGCCGCTCTTCTTCTTCTTCTTCTTCTTCATCAAAGTCAAGCAGCTGGACTCATGCATGTAGACCGATTCATAGAAGGAGTTAAGGGCTACAGACCTTACCCAGTTGTATCCGGGGCAGTGAATTCTGGGAATTTCATTATCCTGTGCGAATTTGTTTCATGAAACGCAGAGGTTGGGAGGGCGATTCATTAATTACACGAGCTCCCCCACGTAATACCAGTCTCGTTCGAATAGGGCTAAAGAGAACGTGTGCGAAAAGGACAAAGGAGAAGGACAAAAGGAGAGACCGATAAAAATGAGGCAGGAAAGAGGGGAGGGGAGAGGTGATGGGAAAACCGATGGAGGGAGGCAAAGAGAAAAGCGAAGGAGGGGGAGAAGGAATAGTCTCTCCTCACCTGCCGCAGCATCTGTGTCCTGTCAAAGCCGCTTGACTTACTTTAACATGTGCACACACACACACACACACAAAAATGGAGAGAGGGAGTGAATTATACACACACACACACACAATGCTGCGCTGCCATGTATGATAAATGTCTGTTTCTGCAGCCTCCCTGACCCACTTGAAGTGGATCCCGAATACTGGGTCTAGTGGCGCTAACTCACCGAAACACATTACCTATACACCTCCTGTCCTCCCTCCCTCCCTCCATGCTCTCTCTCCACACCTCCACTTGCTCTCTCCCTCCTCCCACTCATCCCCCTATTCTCGGTGTATCGGCTGGATCTCGCTCACTGATACTGACACGCCTCCCTCCGGTCGGTTTTAGCCGTTTTCCTCCCCTTGCTTTATTGGAATCTATTCTCCAAACACGTCAGTCCCCTCTCTCTATATCTCTCCCTCCATCCCTCTTTCACATCCTCTCTCCCTCCCTCCCTCCCTCCCTACTTCCTTCCTTCCCCCTCTATCCCTGCATCCCTGCTGTATTAGCTCGAGGGAAGTCACTGAAATTTTCACTATTCACCTCCCTCATCCCTCCCATCTATTTATAGTTGGTGCCAACTTTCTATTCTCTCTGCACTGAACCCCCGATACACTGACTCTCTATATATCAAACCCCATTCTCTACACTGAAATTAATTCTTTGTACACTGAAACCTATTCTCTGTACACTGATCCCTATTTTCTATACACTGATCCCATTCTCTATACATTGAAACCTATTCTCTACACACTGAAACCTATTCTCTATACTCTAAAACCTATTCTCTACACACTGAAACCTATTCTCTATACACTAAAACCTATTCTCTACACACTGAAACCTATTCTTTATACACTAAAACCTATTCTCTACACACTGAAACCTATTCTCTATACACTAAAACCTATTCTCTATACTCTGAAACCTATTCTCTATACACTAAAACCTATTCTCTACACACTGAAACCTATTCTCTATACACTGAAACCTATTCTCTACACACTGAAACCTATTCTCTATACACTAAAACCTATTCTCTATACACTAAAACCTATTCTCTACACACTGAAACCTATTCTCTATACACTAAAACCTATTCTCTACACACTGAAACCTATTCTCTATACACTAAAACCTATTCTCTACACACTGAAACCTATTCTCTATACACTAAAACCTATTCTCTACACACTGAAACCTATTCTCTATACACTAAAACCTATTCTCTGTACACTAAAACCTATTCTCTATACTCTGATCTCTGTTCTCTATACACTAAACCCTATTCTCTAGTTACCTTCCTACCTCCGTCTCTCTCCATCTGCCTCTCTCTTCCTTCGATCGCTCTCTCTATCCCTTTCAATCCCTCTCTCTCCTTGCCCCCCCTTCGTCCTCGCCGCTATCAGCTGGGGCAAAATCCGCTAAAAAATCGACCTGCTTCTGTTCCCCCTTTCCCACCCTCCCTCCATCCCACCGCCTCGTCCCGCCATCCTCAGCTGGAGGTAGCTCACTGATATCTCTCTCTCTCTGTATATATACACTGTATGTTTTCTGCTTCTTTCCCTCTCCCACCTGCTCGTTCTCCGTCTCTATCACTTCATCCAATCTCCCTCCCTCCAATTGGTGCAAGTGTCCCCGCCCAGCTACCTCTCTGTACCCTACCCTCCCTATCCCTCCCCTTATCCAATCCCTTCCCCCTACCCTATCCCCTCTACCCCTGCCAGATCCCATTCCCGAGCCCCCTCCACCTCCCCCAAAATCCCCACCCACCCTATTCAAACCCTTCTCCTATCCCTTGACATTGCGTCTAGAAAAATGGCAGGAAGAGACAGGTTTGGGAAATTGACGAGTTGTTGAAAGCCCATCATCATTTGATCAATTTATGTAATTCGGGAAGGGTGGCGCCGAGGATCTTCCAGATTCATAACTGGTAGAAAATATATGTGACATCATTAAGGGAATTCAGGTCTAGAGGTGGAGGGAGGATTTGGGGATGGCAATGACTTGGATAAAAAAGAAATATAAGATCAAAGAAATAGCGGTACGGGGAGCAATGGGAGACATGACATCTTGATGAAATGACTCAGAGATACAGTAAGGGGACAACAGATAAACCACAAGAATTACTAATAATAATATTACTCAACTAAACCTAAGCTCTCCTAAAAAAATTTAAACATGCCCTAAACATGCTATCCATTATTACTTACTAATACCACCACCAGCACCACCACCACAACAACACTACTACACACCTATATTCATATATACATACACATACATACATACATACGTACATACGTACGTACAAACATACATAGCTCTACACAACCCACAGACATATAAAATTCCATATAATTCCACACTGGTCATTCCCGAACTGGTCATCTGGTGATGTCACCTTCTATAGAGTACAACAGGTGGTGACATCACCTGGCACTAAGGACCAGCCAATAGCAGATGATCAGTTCAGTGCCCTACTTTTCACCATTAGGTGTCAGGCTTTACACAGATTTGGGTGGGGTTTAGTTATTTTAAAGAGTGTCTGCCGGTCCCAAGGCTCTGTCAGGTTTAGGGACACCGATATTACAACAACCCTCCCCAACAATTGTGCAGCTGAAATGGAGAGTTGAGGGAAATGCACTGGCTGGCGTATGTATCTCAGGCACTTCTCTATCCTACGCCCATCAGCATTCATCCTATCCAGATATATCCAGACAGACTTGTCGTTAGACCAGACAGATCATCAGCAAGCCTGACGGAAGACATTCCCTATCTATACATACACTTTTCTATCTATTATCCCAGTAACTATAAGTTAGGCATGACATCGTGAAAACTACACAAGCCATACCCCTATTTTGTTGTCATTATCAATACTTTCAAGTGAAAAGGGGGAGTTTTCCAAAGATCCCGAGTTTCCAATCTAGGAGGCGACTGCAGGCTGCAGGAGGCGACTCCAGGAGGCAGGCCAGCAGCCCAGAAGATCAACACATCCAGTCCAGTGGGGAAACAGGTAGACCCCGATACTGGTGATATGGCTAAGCCAGAAAGCAGGGACGTTCAATTCAGCCTTCCAACAGGGAGGGGTGCACAGGCAGTAATTAGGGAGAGACAAATTGTTAATGCCCCACCTAGTCAGGCTTCAGCTAGGCACAGACGGCCACACACAGAGGCCAGAGACAGCTAGGCCAGGGACAGCTAGGCTCAGGAGTAGCGGTCCCCCTTCACCACCCAGACAAGCTCCAGATCCAGAGACGAGGCAGATGGCTAAGAGCTATTTTAAATTAATTCAGGTGATACATCACAAGGGTATCATAGACAAGGCAATAAACACCCAGGTATTTCCAATAGGTATGATGACAACCATTAACACAGTTTATTAAACCATCCTTTCCAACTGAGGAAATAAGAGCACAGGTGGAGAGAAATACAACAAAATGGATGACAAATAATATGACTCTTTTACAGGAACACCATAACAACATCATAACATCATTGAGTGTAACTTCGGGGAACCAGCTGGCCCTGAAAATAGCTGCAGGCTGGGGCCAGACTGGACCCCAAAACAGTAATAATAGTTGAGTCTATGTTGAATTATTCACCTGATAACCAACAACTAATTACATCTTCAGGGGCGTTAATAATGAGTAAAACATCTAACAACAATAATAATCATCATAATTACAGTTTTTTTCTGAATGCTTAAACACTAACAGTGATTCTTGAAGCACTATCTCTGAAACCATTAACACTTGTAGCCAATGCATTTACCAAGTGTGCCAAACTGAATGCACGTTCTCTGCTTTACACTCAGTTTGTCATTTTATAACAAACTTTTTGCAAAACTGTAAACACAACTCACTGCCTTACACTCAGTTTGCAATTTACAGTAATACTGTAACACACTTCCAGCAACACTGTAAACTTATGGCCAGACCCACAAAGAGGGCGATATTTAGCCTATGTTTTTCTGTTCTTTTTTTTCTAGCACAAATGTTTTTGTTTTCTTCTACTGCGGTTTTGTTGTTTGAGGAGTGTTACTGTAGAACATTTTGAGAAAAAAACAAAAAACTTATTTGTATTGATAGTGTGTTATGTTCGGAATACACATCCATACTTTACACATTTGGATACCTGTGTGTATGTGTGTTTACTACATGTATGACAAAACTTTATTGCAAACTGCTCTGCCCTGCACACAGAAAAAGCAAAAGCCACAAGTGTTTTTCATTTATACTGTCAGTGTGTAGTTGGTGCTTTGTGTGCTTATTCAAATCATGGTTTGTGTGTACTGTATTGACGCAAAACACAATTTTTTAAGTGTTTTGCAAGAATTGTTTGCTTTTGCAAGAGATGTATAATGTTTTGCTGGTTTGGTGTAAGGTTTTGTGGTTAATGTGTAGAGTTTTGCAAAAACAGCCTATAGTTTCAAAGATAGTGCCTAAGCAATCAGAAAAAACTGTAATAATAAGCAAAAAAAACCCTCCTTTTTAAAATGGAACCCTGTCTTCAGACTAAGATTTGCATGCAGTAGAGACAAACTCTTTGTGGTAGCCAGGTTGACCACAGAATGCAGTACACAGAGTTTACGAGTTTTAAGGATCTATCCAGGACCCCATGAAAACAGAGGTACACTCCCTGTCCTCATTCATCCTGTCCAGACCCTCATTTCAATTCCTGTCCCCTCCACTTAAAGAAGGACCAGAGACTATACAATCTACTATTTACACAACAAGGTCCCTTCTTAAAAGAAAATCCTAATTCAAGCCTTATTATAAGATTAGATATGTATTTCTAATAAAACTCAATGTCGATAAACTCATTTTAAACTAAATTAAACCTTCATTAAAATTTTAAATTATAATGAATTGGAAGAGACGGATTGAAAGGGATAGACAGCGCGATTGAAGGAAGAGAGAGCCAGATGGAGAGAGACAGAGGTAGGGAGGTGACTAGAGAATAGGGATCAGTGTATAGAGAATAGGTATTATAATATAATATAAATTGTATTATAATTATAAAAAAAATGTAAAAGTTAAAATGAATTCTACTTAATTAAATCTATATCTATATATGTATTTAAATTAATTTCATATATAAATGTAAAAGAAATAAAATGTAAAAAACAAACAAAAAAAATCATAAACCTAAATTAATAGTATTATAACATTTTTTTTAAATTAATTTCATTAATTAAATTAATATAAATAAAGATTTATTTAATTTCAAATGAATTAAAATTTTAAAAAAAGAACATCTAGAAACCAAAATTAAGATTATAAATTAATTAAATTAAATCGTTGGAGGTTTCAACACTATTAAAGGATGCAGAGTTTCCTGTACATATTTAATAAAGTGTTTTCCCCCCTGATCCAGATCTGTGGCTGTCCTCTTAAGAGTCCAGGATCAGGGTAAGGATGAAGATCGTGGACCAGGCTGTCCAAAATCGAGCAGTTGGTTGGGGTTTAGGCATGGGGTCACTGATGGTTATGGTTAGGGTCCTGGCTTCTGGTCGAGGCTGTCCATATTGTGGTCCAGGCCATCAGAAATAGAGAAGTGGGTTGGGTTTAGGGCATGGGGTCACTGGAGGTTATGGTTAGGGTCATGGATTCTGATTCTGATTCTGAGTCTGTATTATACTCCTCTGAGTATCTGGACATCACTTCAAGAAGGATTCGTTGAATTTCCCATAATTGCTGGATTAGGGTTAGGGTCAATTCAAGAAGGGCAACATTGCCTGAAGGTTCATAGTAGAATGGGTTCCAATCGTCGTGTGCAACGTCAATTTGAGAAGGATCTGTTGGAAGAGTGGAGTACACAAGACCCCACCCGTCAAGGCTTACTCCACCCCTCCTCTGCCCCCCCTCCACGGGTAAGAGACAGAGGGGGAGCATGTTCACCCCCATCATCGATCTGATGTCTAATCCCCTAGAATACAGGAAGAGTGCAGCAGTGTCTACCACTACACACTGACTAGGCTTACTCCTCCCTTCCCTCCAGTCATAGTCAAGTATACAGGTAAGTCATCAAAATCTTCCCGATTCCTCCTTCGCCTCCCTCTTTATTCCCTCCGTCATTCGTCCCTCTTCTCTCCGATTCCTCTCTCTATCCGTACCTTTCTTCTCTCCCTCCCGTTCCTCCTGTCGGTGTCCCCCCCTCCCTATCAGACCTTTGCCTGTAATCTCTTCCTTAGCGTCTCCTGCTGTCGAGTCTCCTCTCTGGAGCTCACTGGAAATCTGTTCTGACTCTGGAGCCTTCCTTCCCTCCCTCCCTTCTTCCCTCTCTCCCTCCCTCACCCCGCCACTTTCCTCCTTTGTTCCCCCCCCTTTCCTTCCTCCCTCTTCTCCTCCCTTCCTCCCCCTTCCCTCCCTACCTTTCCTGGATCATTCCCTCCCTCCTTTATTACCTCCCTCCCTCCTTTCCTTCCTCCCTACTTTCCTGGATCATTCCCTACCGTCTTTGTTGCCTCTCTCCTCCTTCTTCCCTTTTTTCCTACCCTCCTTATCCATCCTTCCTTCCTTCTTTCCCTCCCTAGTTCCATCCTTCCTTCCCTCCCTCCCCCTTCCTTTTTCCCCTCCCTCCCTCCCTCCCCTCTCTACTTCCCTCTATCATTGCCTCCCTGCTTTGTTACCTCCCTTCCTCCTTTCCTCCCTCCTTGCCTCCTTCTTTCCTTCGTCCCCCTCCCTTTCCTTCCTCCCTCCTTGTCTCACTCCCTCCTCTCAATCCCTCCTTCCTTCCCTTCCTCCTTACCTGCTCTCTCCACTTTCCTCCATTATTCCCTCCTTCTTAGCCTTCCACCCCCCCATCCTTCCTTCACACCCTCTCCCCTTTCTCCCTAGTTCCCTCCTTCCTTCCTTCCCTCCCTCATCCTCCCGCATTCGTCTTCGTAGTCACCTCCTCCTCTCGTTCTCCTCTCTCTCTCTCTCTCTCTCTCTCTCTCCCTCTCCCTCTGCTGGAGCCAACTCACAGATATCTACCCTGCAGTTTGACTCTCCCTCCCATCCCTTCCCTCCCTCTACTCTCTGTGTGTTTCTTAGCTGCATTCACTTCTCCACTTCTCTTTTCTCTGCTGGGAACGCTGGAGATAATTCACTGAAAACTAGTCTCCCGCCATCTCCACACACACACACACACACACACACACACACACACACACAAACAGACACACACATCTTTACCTCTCGGTCTGTCTATGCTTTACACAGCTCTCATTCTCTGCCGGGGTCTGTTTCTACCATTCTACCTCTCCTTCCCTCCCTCCATCTATCCCTCCCCCCCTCCTTCTTTGCTGCCTCGTTCTCTCTCTCTCTCTCTTATCTACTCGCCATCCACCCCACCTTCCCATCCTCCCGTCCTCTTTCTATAGTTTCTCTGTCTTATCCACTTTCCACGTTCCCTGCTTGGTTTGCTCGCACTCTGCTTCTCCCTCGCTCCCATCTTCCCACCGTCTCCTTGCCTTCCTCTCGGTCTCTCTTTCCCTCTCTCTCTCCTCTCTGCTGGGCCCGCAGTGGAACTGTAGACCAAAGTCTGTTCTCCTCCCCCCTTCCACCCCCTCCTCCTCCTCCTCCTCCTCCTCCCTCAAACCTCCACTCCCTTACCTTGCCTTTTATCAGCTCTCGGAGCGTGTTGTATCTCCTCTCCCTCCCTCTGTTTCTGCACTCCATTCGTTTCTCCCTGCTCTCTGTCTCTCCAACATGTCCTCCCTTCCCCTCTGTAACCCCTTCTCACTGTCTTCCCTCTGCTGAGGATTAAATTGAAAAATAATCAAAATGCCGTAGGGGTAAGACAGGCCAAATAGCAAGTCGACCATTGGGAGCCAAATCGTGGGACTATGCTGCCATCTACTGGAGAAGAAATGAAACATTGTCCATAAGCCTGATATGAGTTAGTGTTGTCTGAGATAGGGAGGCAAAAAAAAAAAAAAAAAAAAAATAGCAGTCTAGATACAGTGTCTTTACAATCCGCGAGGAATTCAATAGAAAAAGATAAAGAAAATATCAGTAACATATAACTTAATGCCACCATCATACTCCTCATGTCCCTGCCTACACACACATTCACACATATGTACATGCGAAGACTTCTGGACCTTGAAAGTAGAATTAAACCTGGTCCTTCATGCTAGCACACACACACACACACACACACACACACACACACACCTCTTCCCCTCTGCAGTGTTTAATATTTCAGCAGCTGTCATATCTGTCATGGCCAAATGGAATATTCACACTTACTGCACTCTCACTTGGTTGGACCCCTCACACACCTCTGACCGGTGTCACAGCCGTGACAAAGGAGGGACATGCACCACAGTTTAAGGAAGCAGCCAATTAAATGTATTAGTAGCCAAAGTAAAACATAATAAAGCAACAAAGAACATTATGGAGTCTGTACTATCAGTCGTGTAAAAGATGCATGAGTGAAAGTGTGTCGGTTGTGGGTGTTGAATGGAGAAGATAACAAATTACGCTAACCAAAAACCAAAAGACTGTCTAAGGGGGCGAGAGTTTTCCCTGTTTGGGAACCCTGCATTCAAGTGGTGTTGGGTTTATAGTCTGAATGAGTTTCCGACCAGAAAGTGCCACATGAACACCCTATTGACCTTGTACACACAGCAGCCATTTCGAACACTCGGGGTTGGAAATTCTACCTGGAAGATTGGCATAAATCTAGCGTTACGTCAACACATAAGTGAGGACTTCAGATAGACAGAACAGTTAACAGCTAGCAACATCGCGAACAACAACGGAAACAACTGCCTGAATTTAGCAGGAAGTTATAGTTAGCTAACTTAGTTAGCAAGCTACTAGCTAGCTAGCAGGAGCGTATCTATGTTCCCAGGGTTCTATGTTCTCAAGGTCCTATGTTCCCAGGGTCCTATGTTCCCCAGTTTAATATTCTTTTAATACACATTAACCCTCCTATTGTGTTCGGGTCAAATTTGACCCGTTTCAAGCTAAAATATTTCATAAATATTATCCAGTTTTTTTTTATTGGAACAAGGCTTCAAAACAGCTGTTTTGAAGCCTTGCCCTGACCACAACTGTTTCTTTGAAACAGGGCTCTGGGTAAAAATCTACAAGCAACCAACCTAACCCTAACCCTCGAACTGGGGAATATAGGACCCTGGGAACATAGGACCCTTTGTCATGTTCCCATTATGTGCCATATAAATCTAGGACCCTGGGAACATAGGAATGACTCCCTAGCGACCTAGGCTATACTCTGGTAGGTAGCGATAATGGGTCAAATATATTAAAATATGAACCGATATCCCTCTGATTCTTGAGATACATTTGTTTTTAATATGTTTTTCAGTGGGGAATCTGTGAAATAATAAATGTATGATGTATCAGCTGGCTGGACTCGCTCTTCCAAGGAGAGTTTCTCACCCTGAGTGTTCAAAATGGCCGCAGTGTGAATAAGGTCAATTGTCGGATGATCAAGTCAGAGAAATCGGAATTGTAGATGCAGAACGAATTGGGTGAGTTGTCATACGTGAACATAAGAAATCTTGAAAATGAACTGCAAGTGCAAATTTAAATGACATGGATATTCCTTGATAACTATTGTGCAACGGCATTCAATGTTCTGTGGTGTTTACATTCATAATCCCCTGACATAGCCGTAGATTGCTTGCTAGCTAGGCTATTGCTAGCTCGATTGCTAACGTTAGCCTAGAAGGCTGGCAATATGTGTAAAGAGTTGAGGACACATTCTCCAATTTTCCAACCATAAGGCACGTGAACATGTGAACTACTCAGATAGTCGAATGCAGGGTTAGAGAAAGATGAACTCCTCTCTATATCTCACATTATGGCTCTGCCCTTTGAGGTTTAACTTGACCAATGATATTATTTCTGCCTCCAGAGCATTTCTGCTTGGAAGATGAAAACTTGGAAAACGATAACTAAAACTTGGAAAATGAAAGAAAACACTAAAAAGATGACTGACAACTCTATTGTGGTTGAAGAATATTTAATTAATCAGCATGAGGATACAGATGTTTCAGTGTAAGCTTTCATCAGTGTATAGGTGAGAATAGACAACAACCTCTATGTAGCCTTTTTCCAAGTTAAAAATGTGTCAAAATCAAATTAAACTCATGGCCAAAATAGTTATTTGACCAGGTTTTCTTTCAAACTCTCTCACTCAACTAGTAGCAGTAGTTTTCAGTGATATAGTTGCTTTGACAAAGAAATCTGTTATGGGTCCAAACTGGGCCAGTTTTCTAAAATTCACTTTGAACAAGAGATGCTCCTTTCACCGTATGAAGAATTCATAATTGAGGACATCAAAGGAAAAAGCACAAACAAAGGCCTGTGGTGTAATGTGTTTAAAATGAAAGTGCAGGAACCCACAGTGCTCTGCGTTGTGTTTTGCTCAGTGGAGCCAGGCAAATAGAACAAGGTAAGTCTGGATAGTACATAGTGAAGGCAGGGTTGAGTCACGCCTTACTACGTTAAAAAAAAATGATTTAGGAAATGGTAGATTGTTTGTCTTTCTCTCCTGTACACCTTTACAGTTGGTTTCTTTGGTCTGAACCACAGTGAAAAATGTTACTTTAGCGCATTTTTGATTTGGTTTGTTTTGGTTGACTTTAGCTAAGGATTAACAAGTTTGCCCTCAGTTCATTTTGTTATTCTAGGCTTTCCAAGCATGAGGAACTGCTGGCTATCAGATGTCAACAGGTGAAGAATATATAGTTAGGTTGCAGACAAAACATTAAATCATGCTTATCTATCTGTTTTTGGCACAGGAGCGACAAAGAGAGACAAACTTTTTCAGGCTGACTGCCTTCTACAGTGTGTCCACACAAACAAGCACAATTTAACAATTGGCATAAATGATCCAGGTCCAGGCACTCAGGGTAGGTTTGATAAA